>NC_135863.1:8375532-8675532 GCF_031162955.1 Sander vitreus
AGAGAGTCGTCTGGTGAGCGACCAGAGTCGTCACTGCCTCTTCATGTGTGGGACCCAAGCAGTAGTCGGCTCCGTGGCGGTCTTTCAATCGGAACAGCTCCTTTCCCATCAAGTCCCAGCGCTCACTGGTTTTCCAGAGATCAGCTGAGCACAAACTGGGCATGTCCAGCTTCTGCCCACCGATTCCCTGCATCTCTTGGTCAATTACTCTCACCTGTTGATTGAAGACAGCAGTTATTACATGTTAAGGACCAAAATGAGAATGTGTATACATTTATACTCAACCTTGCTCCTCCAATAGACTTTGCCAATTATTTGAATAAATTAATCTGCAAAAGAAAAAAGTACTTAGACTTTATTTTTTCTAACCTGTGACAAGGGGCCAAAATTAGACATGGCTATTTTTTATGGGGTCACAAACCAAAAAGGTTGGGAACGTTTGCTCTAGTGTGCAGTCATGGATGACTGTCAGACATATTATGTGACCTATACACCAGAAACTGAATAACCTTATGCATATGGTTTCTTTTTTGAGAATATATACTTGTATGATTCATGAGTCTTTGAATCAGTCTTTTCTTTGTATAGCTGGGTCACAGATTCATGTCAGAAAAATAAATGTTCCTTTTTTGTGGAAATCACACAACCAGATCATTTCTTTAACAAAAACTAGTCTCACCAGCTTCTCCATGGAGCGGACGGTGGCAGGTAGATAGTAGTAACAACCGGGGTTGGACGGATGGATGAGCCCAGCCTGCTGCATGAGCCTTTGACTCTTACAAGTCATCTCTCCCTGCAGCCGGCTGTCCTGCCCCACATCACGCAGGTTTGAAGGCTGGTAGAGGCGGGACACCAGGAGTGTGGGCTTGATTCGTCTCGAGTTGGTGGAGGCAGGAGCAGTGGCATGCTCAGCACAACCTGAATGGTTCCTCCGGGGAAGTACTGAGGTTCTGTGGAGCCGCTGGAAGACTTTCTGCCAGATCAGATTCATTATGGGCTCCATGGTAAATCCAGACCTTTTAGATGAGACAAATCCGTTAGAGCTGAAGCAATAGTCAATTCACAGAGAATAAATAAGCAATACGGACAAAACGATTGGTAACGGCCATTTATCGGTTGATGTGGCTCATCAACGATAGGCAATCGGTATTGGCGGCAAAAAAAACCTGGGTCGGGTTGCATCTCTAATAAGCAATATCTTGATTATTGATTAATCG
Source organism: Sander vitreus (assembly GCF_031162955.1). Taxonomy (NCBI): domain Eukaryota; kingdom Metazoa; phylum Chordata; class Actinopteri; order Perciformes; family Percidae; genus Sander; species Sander vitreus. Next base: position 8,376,750 of record NC_135863.1, read on the forward strand.
TTTGAGTAATTTTTCCAGTTTGGGTCACACAAAACAAGACAATTTTAGGACATCATCTTGGGCTTAGAGTAATTATTGTTATTATATAACATTACATGTCATTTAGCCGACGCTTTTACCCGAAGTGACTTACAGTTGCTATATATTAGGTAGGCCTGCACGATTTGGGGAAAAATATTAATCATGATTTTTTAGCTTAGAATTGATATCACGATTCTCTGCCACGATTTTTTTCCTCACGAAGTGTAATGTTTATTGCACACATGAACCACAACAAAACAAATTGGCAGTACCAAACATAGATTGTTTTGGGCACCTATAGCACATTGCGCATCACCACCAGCTTGTAAACACAGAGGCTTCAATGAAGAGAAGGGAGAGCACTGCAGCGCTTGGGAGCGCTTTAAAACCTTTTTTTATACAGTCTATGTTTAAAACTCACAGAAGAAAGTAGTAGCTCGTAAAATTAAATGAGAATCGAAGTCCTTTAAAATATATATATAATTTTTTTTTTTTTTATCAAAAAATCTGTTATTTAAAAATTAAATTGTGAACAGGGTGAATCAAGATCGCGATTTTATAATGATTAATTGTGCAGGCCTAATATTAGGGGTGCAAGATATATTGACTCAATATCGTTATCGCAATATCACGTTGCGCAATATTACATCGAAAGTGTCACAATAAGTATGCAATATTTAGTTTATTTTGTGGAGCGCTGCGTCCGTTGACTGTGTGGCTTAGTTGTGTTCGATTTAGAGCCCGCTTGAAACGCTATAATGATCATCATTTCATTGGCCAGTTACCGTACCACTTGCACATGTTAGTACACGTCAGCGCACTAGTCCAGTACGTGACAAACCCTATGGAGCGTACCACGTGTGTGCATATTTCGACAGAGTGACCGTGGAAGTGAAGAAATAGATAGTGACAACAAAACGGAACGAATCAGAGAAGCGAAAGAAAAGTTGTGTCCTGTTCTCTTTATTTATACATTTATTTTATATTGTACAACCAGTAAAACATGTCCTGTTCTGTAGACATGGTCGTTATTTATTTATTCATGTTGTACCAGTCCAATATGACAGTAAGTTGAAATAAACCTTGTGTTGTAAGAACCCTTGTTTATTTGTTATGAATCTATTTTGATGTGTTTTCCCGTAACTTTTGTAATTTTACATATGTTTAAAAATATTGAAATTAATATCGCAATATCACATTTGTCAATATCGTGCAACCCAACTATATATCAGAGGTTACACGCCTAACTAGGGGTTAAGTGTCTTGCTCAGGGACACATTGGTTAATGTATTGCAGTGGGAATTGAACTCAGCACCCCCACACCTAAGGAATGTGTCATATCCACTGCGCTATCACCACCCATATTGTAATGAGCATTTACTCTATTTTCTGACATTTTATAAAATAATACAAGTACAATAAACCAATCAAACAAAAACGAAATCAACAGATTAGTCAATAATGAAAATAATGGTTAGTTGCAGCCCTAAAATCAGTGGTAACTAAGTGTAATTGGTACTTGCACTAAAGTTAAAGTTCATGCTACTTTATACATCTATTCCACTACATTTTAGAGGTAAATATATACTTTTTACTCCACTACATTTGTCTGACAGATTTAGGCTAGTTCCCAGTTACTTTGCAGGTTCAGATTAATAATACAAGGATAAAAATAAGACTTTATTGATCCCTTGGTGAAATTCACAACCTACTCGGCTGCATGTATAGTAAGAAATAAGTAGTACATTTGCAACATTGAAGTAATGTACATATTAATGCATTCACAATTTTAATTCAATAATATAATATTCTGAAATGTGACATTCATTTTGTACTTAAAGTATATGTGATGTTGATACTTTTGTACTTTGAAATAAAATTCGAAAAGCAGCGCTTTTACTTGTAATAGAGTATTTCTATACTGTGGTATTGCTGCTTTTACTCAAGTAAAAGATCCGAGTAGAAATACACATACACATCTAAGTGAAGTTATAGGAAAATAAATGATAGTCGCTGAATGCAAGTAGTAAACAGGAGTGGTCAAGGTCGTCAACAGTAATTTCCTTACACATATACACATATATATATATATATATATATATATTTAGTCTTTGGAAATAAGCTACACATGTAAAACATAAATGCAGATGATTGGTTTAAAGTTTAGATGCCAGTGTCACTGGCAGCTTTCCAGAGTGTCCACAGCAGCGACAGATCCATGTTATCAAATGCTGCCCTGACGGACAGTTTAGCAGTGTAGTTGACGTTAGCTTGTTACGGTTAGCTTCCTCAGTTAGCACATAACGAAAAAGCCACATACACAGAACAATAAACACGACTCACCTTGGGACTGCAACTACTGTCTGATTCTTCTGAGGAGATTATCTCAGTAAATGAGCAAATAGTGGCATTTCTATAAAGTTGCCAGATTGCAAAACATTGAAGGTCTCTGCCTGCACCATGCTGTCTTCCTCAGCTGAGCTACATGCCGGGAGGCTCTTTGCTCTAATGTTAGACCGCCACCTGCAGGTCTGGAGGAGTAACGGCGTTTTGAGACAGACAGACAGACAGACAGACAGACAGACAGACAGACAGATAGATAGACAGATAGATAGACAGATAGACAGATAGATAGATAGATAGATAGATAGATAGATAGATAGATAGACAAAGATAGATAGATAGACAGATAGATAGAAAAAGATAGATAGACAGATAGACAGACATATAGATAGACAGACAGACAGACAGACAGACAGATAGATAGACAGATAGACAGATAGACAGATAGATAGATAGATAGATAGATAGATAGATAGATAGATAGATAGATAGATAGATAGATAGACAAAGATAGATAGATAGACAGATAGATAGATAGAAAAAGATAGATAGACAGATAGACAGACATATAGATAGACAGACAGACAGACCGATAGACAGATAGATAGACAGATAGATAGATAGACAGATAGATAGACAGATAGATAGACAGACAGATAGATAGATAGATAGATAGATAGATAGAAGTTGCGTGGGGAAAGGACGAAGGTTGAATGGTCTGCAAACACATGTAATAAGCCATTTGGTGGTAGCATTACTTCACCTCCTCAAAGAGTCATGCTGCATTTCAATACCAGGTACAAAACAAATTTCTACTAAATAATTTTGTTTATATAACCACATTGCATAGTTAAATTAGTTACGTGCTTGTGAACAAAAAAGTAAAACAGCCCAATATTTTCATATATATATATATATATATATATAATATATATATATATATATATATCTGCAATTTCCCCTTGAGGTGGCTTTTTTTATTTGACAAATAAAGAACAAATATCTAAACATGTTAATGTGAAACGCTGTCCTCCTGTTGCTTCTCTGCGAACATTTCTCTCTTTCAGCTCAATCTGAACAGTTGTGTACAAGATGACATCTCTATTTTCCACATAAACATAATAACATTCATTCTGATAAAAAAGCGTAAATTAAATTAAAAACAATAAACACAAAACATAAAAAAACAAATATGAGTATATATAAAATTGGTTCGTCTTTTCTGTAAAGCCTTAAAAAGTTAATTTTGTTACAACAAAACACAACAAATGGCAATAGCCACTAATCAGCATAGAGTAAAATACACTGTTTTGGCTCAATTGACGAGTTTTTAATGGATGTATGTACTATACTATCACAGGCAATCTTTGCCCTTTGTTGACATTATACTGTACTGCAGTCTGTGTTAGTGCACTTTTACTGGCTTTATAGCATTTTATGTCAGCAATTTGAAACCATTATTCCTTCAGTCAGTCAGTGACACAAAAACCTGATGGTCAGCTCACACGGCAAACAGAGTGTCTCTCTCTGGCTCTTTTCTTTCAGGTGGACATTGACACTGACACATACACATACACATACACACACACACACACACACACACACACACACACACACACACGTATTCTCGAGCCAATTAGGTTTGTGCCTGTTTCATCCATTTATCTAGAGGCTCTTGTCATGAGATTGATTTTCAGATAAATGGGCGACTGAATGTCTCCTTGAGATACGAACAATCCCACTAAGACAGATCTTATCTACAAAAATCACATTTGCCGGTTTAGTTTTAAAGTAAATATTGACTTTTTAATCTTACAAAGACATATATGGCACTTTAAATATATTGTATAATACATTAGCGAGGGTGTATGTTTGGTTACAGAAATGAGAGGGGCACAAGTCAGTTTTTCAACCCAAAAAAATTAAAATGTGAATGCTTCTTCATTTAAATGAATCAAGCAAATAATATATTGTGGTGAAATTGGTAATCAGGCTTCATACTAATGATGGTATCTGGATAAAAGAAATGCTGCATTAACCCTTCTTATTTTAAGTTTCCTTGATAGATCATTTATCATACTTTATGATAAACAATGTTGTATTTGCATCTTTACCACAAGGAAAACTGCCCTTTACTGACTTTGACTTATGTTCTAGTATCTTTAGGAAAGTATAAACAGTATATAAAAGCTCAAGATTAAATGTTTTTCTCTCAGGCTGAGTTTTAATCAGTTCCTCCCTTCTTAAATCTGGATTATGACAGTTGGACATCCCCATTCCCTCCTTTTATAGCAGACTTCAATCCAACTGTAACTGTCATTAAAATTGTGTACAATGAAACGTAGTCTTCTGTGACATTTATCTTCACGTTTCAGTTTAAATTCTCAGTCATGACATTATGGCCGAATACTGAAAACATGTCGGAGCTTTGCAATTTGATCAAAGCTCCCACAATGGCGAGAACCGTTTTTTTTCTTCGCTGCAGATGCTGCTCAGTTTGCTATAGAGCCGAACTTCTGTCACAACTCTGTTAAAAGTGCATAATCAAGGTTCTTGTTTGAGTTCAGATGAAATACCACAGAGTTGGCTCAACGCACAGAATCAGCAGTCAGTTAGACATTATTTTGAGGGATAAACAGAAGCCCTTGTTTTTTTTAGTTTGTCAGTCCAAATGGCAGATTATGTCACTCAACCTGATCATTTTACATCATTTAGGGTCATTTAAGGTCATCGTCTACACCTATCCTTTGAGTCAGTAATCAGTACAGTCGGACAAAACTGTGTTCATTATGACGAAAGAAGTTGTAGCTCTGATAGTTAATGGACATCAGCTCCAGACACATGAAGACGATGATGCAACAGAAACACTGTTATATCTCTATTAAAATCATTAGGGTTAGATTATATATATACAGCAGTGAAAATATTACAGACAAAATACCGCAGACTTAAACATAAAAAAACTGCTGAGATAGCGTAAGGAAAACCAGGAGCCAGAGCAGAATCATAAAGGTCGAAAACATGTTAGGGAGCCAGAATAGTCAGGTTAAATGAATAAACCGGTGTCTGCTGATACTTCATGATAACCTTACCTGAAAAGAATGAGATCATGAACATGTCTGTTTTAGACAAAACAAATCCCAACAAACTACTGGCTATTTGCAGAGCTTTCAAACATATATGCTCCGGTACCATGATGGCCGTGGAGCTCAGCAGATGTTATTGTGTGTGATTTGTTTTCGTAGCACTTTTAGTTCAGCTAACGAAAAATGAAAACATTTGTCAGAAGTCGTCGAACGTTTATCTTGTTTTTATGTGGTTACTGTACATACAGTATTAGTGGAACATGATGTTCACCGGCCCTCAGTCAATTATTACTGATTGAGATAAAATAGCCCCATTGATGCAGAATCTCATTAACGTACAAGCATCCAGACTTTAACCTGGAAAAGTTGTAGCAAATTGTAGTTTGGGTCCAGTTCAAAAATAAGGAAATAAGAAAATATTTACTACTTTAAACGTCACTTTATCAGGAAATTATTGTAAGTTCTTAGTGAGGTTTGGTTGACCTCCATCAATCTGCTAAACTTGTTAATCTAGTTTTCCTTTTTTATCATTATGAAAAAGGAAAGACAACAACTAAAAGACTTGTAATAACTTCTAATCTATGAAATAAACAAATTGTTTTTTTTGTTGTTGTTTTTTTCGAAAATTTGGTCGATTCTATTTTTATATTGTTGTTTTATTCTACCACACAGCATGTCCAACTAAACATAATATAACTTCATTGACATCCTAAGTGGGACCTCCACCGTTAATGATCAAACTGAAATGTCATGCTGAGTATCGCATTGCACCATCAGCAGCAACGTAATGACCTGCATGATGGGACTGTCAACATTGACTTTTTTCCTCTCGTATGACCCAAACTGCTCATAAAGACAAGCACAACCGGGCCAATAAAGCGTTGTAAACAGATGAAACATCTGTTTGGGAATCACTTTGCATCACTCAATTAGCCATGCGGTGTGGTGAAGGTCGGTGCAATCACATAATCACCAAGGAGGCTGCACTCATCTAATGTGATTGTCAGTTGAGGGTTGTAAATTGCTGATGGTCGTAACTCTCTCTTAGACGGCTAAAGATGGTGATAGTGGAGATGACCGGAAACAGGACTGTGTGTGTGTGTGTGTGTGTGTGTGTGTGTGTGTGTGTGTGTGTGTGTGTGTGTGTGTGTGTGTGTGTGTGTGTGTGTTTGTGATTGGGATGGGCTAAAGGGAGGAAGTGGAGAGATACTCTGCATTGATGAACTGAAAGTCAGATAGTATATAACACATGGAGATGCAGGCATTGGGTCAAGAAAGAAGACTTAAAGACAGCCGGCAAGATAACAGATAACCAACAGAAAACAGGACAGAGCAGCTGAGGTAGTTTCAGGAACAAACCAGACCAAGAAAGACATAAACCTCCGTCAGGTATCCAGCATGCGTGCTCTGGTGGTTTTGCCTCTGCTGTTGTGTGCAGTGGTGTGCGTGGTCCAGGTGAGAGCAGAGGTGAAGGCAGTGAAGCTATGCGGTCGAGAGTTCCTGAGGGCCGTCGTTTACACCTGCGGGGGCTCCCGTTGGAGGAGAGTCCTCAGTGAGTCAGACATGGACGGTGAGATGACTTCTCTTTTTATTCTCTAATCTCTACATCTCTAATCTAACATTTCAACACAGTTCAACAAAGTTTACTTTTTGCCTTGGTGCAGGATTTCTTCTGTTTCTGCCTAGATTTATCCTTAAAGGATATGTTCACAATTGTTCAAGTCTGCTTTACAACAACAGACACGTGGCTGCATAAACACTGAACCAGGTTTTGCTGGCTGTAATTATTCCTTCTGTTCATTCCGGCCATTCAGAGATCCATTTTCAATGTATATGATGGGGACAAAATCTGCAGTCCTCCCTCCATGAAAAATATTATTTTTCATTGTAAAGTTTATGTGAAGCTAATATGAAGGCTCAGCTGTCAGAGTTAAATGGATATCTTCCAAAGTTACAACCTTTTTGGTACAAAAAATACCTATTTTTGTTACTATCCCTCCACTGCATCTCCACGGGGAAACACAAAGAGGGAATTTCCCACTTCAAAGGCTGTCACTTTGGAAGATATCCACTTGATTTAACTAACTTAAACTGATGAAGTCTCATATTAACATTTTTGCCTTTATGTCTTTCATTTTGTATGGTCAGTATGAACAGGAGGAATAATTACAGCATGAAAACTTGTTTAATGTTCATATGTGAGTATTGTTTAGAGACAGACTTGAAAAATTGTGAACCTAAATTTTACAGATGGGCTTCTACAAATTTACTTATTGCTATATATTTTAAATTTTTATCTGAATCTCAATGAGACGATTTTTGTTTCTCTTTAAGTAGCTTTATGGTTGTAAAATCATCGTACTCCACACTGTCTAAGCTTTTTAACATTCTGTATCAGCTTATTTCAGCTCTTCAGTGAAGCTCTATTGGGAATGTCTCCCCAAATTCAGCCTGACGTGTTTATGGTATTTTCATAAACTTTCTCTTGACTTGAATTTAAAAATAAAGTTGTTTAGTTACCAACTCCTGGGCTGCTACTTGTTAAGGGTTTAACTACTGTCTGGTATGAATCCTGCAATTTGCATCCAACTTTTGTGGAAATGTAATCATTTAGTTTTAAGGTTTCTGCAAAAGGTCACTTCTAGAAGCTCTCATCCTCATTCTTGTTTTACTTTTTAACAATATCTCTCAAAGCATTTATGTGTTTTAATGTTACTTTCACTGACAGGCATCAACATTTTAACCCACTTAACTGCTGACTGCAAACTTGTAATGTAAGACATTATCCCTCAGACTTAAACATAAAAGTTCTATTTCTATAAGCCAGTAATTTGAAGCTTTCCAGTGCTGTAATTCTTGCTACATGTACTGTGTATTGCATACTAATTTAGCGGCTGTAGTTCAGTGGGTGTGAGCAGGAAGACAGTGCCAGACACATTGTCTGCTATTTTACCTTATTATGCTTGAGGATCCCACATATCATCATTAAATGCTGCTGTAGTCTGTTCTCTGGGCAGCAGCCTCTCTCTCTCTCTCTTACTGTCTGTCACACACAAACAAACCCAGTTAGCCTATCGGTCATGCTGATTAGAAAGAGTAAAGTGACACTGGAGAAGACAAATAGCACTGAGTTAATCTGTGCAGTCATTTAGAGTTTCCTCATTTAATGGGAACATAGAGCTCAATTACACAAGACTGATCTGAAAACAGTCATTCATTATTATTGTTTGAAACAACTGTGAAAAACCTGGACACTGACATTTGCAGAGATGAGTGTGAACCCTGTTGTTGGACTGAATTAGAGCAAGTGTTTCTTAAACATTTGTTGCATTTTTTTGTTCCAGGTTTGCCCACAGGGGAGCAGGGCAGTTTGGAGAGCCTGAGCAGCAGCAGCCCGGGCTCCGAGTTTACCAAACGGGATATGAATAACATACTGACCACCGTGTGCTGCCAGGTGGGTTGCAGGAAGAGCGACCTCACCTTCCTCTGCTGAGGACAACCTCCCCTCTTCTTCTTCCTTTCTCCAAAATGACTCTGCTATCTCCCGTCTCGCCTTAGTAAAAAGCAAATCTGAATCAAAATACTGATGTTTCAAAACAATACCATCACTGTATTGTATGTACAACAAGGCTCATATCCACACTTTAAATGATTGCTTTTAATATTTTTGTTGAGTTATTACTTTACCTTGTAAGGTTTGTAGATGTGAATGTGGACCACGTTTGTTAACATGTTTCTGAATCCGAGTTGGAAGGTATGTGCAACCATAAGAATATATTTTATTATAATAAACTTATGGACAGATATCAGTATCTCAGCCCTGGTTTGTGTCCTGTATGTAGCCATGGATCCACAGGGTTGCAAGTGTGTCCATCTCTGCTTTGATGTATGTATAGGAAACTTGAGCTGTATTCTATAATTTCACTATTTTTGTCAAATAAATATTCTTGCACGGGAGTTACATTCTGTGAGGTGTGAAATCTTTTTTTAAATTGCAGTCCTCGTCACTGAGCAATACTCCAGTAAACCTAGAGTCAATAGGATCATCATAACATACCTATGTGACAGAACAGTGGTGCTTTGAGCTAAATGCTCTCAATGGCAATGCTACCTTTCAGATGTTTACCATCATAGTTTTGTGTGTTAGCAACTAGCACTACACACAACAAATGTGATGTGATTGTCATTCGTTTTGCAGGTATTTGGTCATAAACCAAAGTTTTTGGACAATTTATAACTTATCCGGAGTAGAACATTGATGTGTGTACCAAATTATACGGGAATCTATCCAACGGTTGTCAACAAAATAATAAATGTTCCACCAGAGTTGCAGTGAGACATCACCCAGGATCCATGAATGTCTGTACAACATTTTGTGCTAATTTTGTTAGCGAGTTATATTTTACTGAATAAGTGACAAATTTGCTAGATGAAAATTCAGGGGATCACTAAAGTCACAGAGAATCATCCTCTGCGGATCATGACATGTCCAACTTTCAAGGCAATCTGGCTAGTAGTTGAGATATTTCAGTCTGGACCAAAGTGACGGCCCAATGACAGTCCAACATCTCGCCGTGCTGCTAGTGTGTCTTAGAAAAGCCACAGAAATATACAGTAGACTACTATTTTGTATGTATTCATTGGAAAGACTACATTATAAAGAGAAAACTGCAAACACAGACATCCAGTTATAACTTTTATTGGTTTTGGAAAGAAGCAAACTAAGTTTTTCAGTTCATCTTAGCATTGTTATGTACTGTACAAACAGCTTGCACATGTGTTTGAGGTTAACGGTACAGAACCAAAAAGCATTCTGGCTTATAGCACACATAAACACACTCCCTGCTCTCTTCTTAACATTAATACAGGTAACTGACAGCACAACACGTCATTTCAGTACTATCTACTATCATCATGAATGCCCCACCTGTTACTGCATGCTTGGCATGCAATAATGAATTAGTGCAGGACAAATTCACCACGGAGATGAATATCTGTAAAAGTTTTGTTCCATTTTTTTTTAACTGATGCAAAGAATTATCTGACAACTAACAGACTGAGTTTAGTACTGCAACATGACTTTCAAGCTGAAAGACGTAGGCTGTCGTGTAGTGGTAATTTAAAACCGATGCATGATGGGGGATGTGTGTGGTGGGCCTCTGTAGATAATGCTGTAGTGACTGTTGCACTGATAGCTTCAAGATTCACCCAGAAGGTTACAGCTTCCTCTCAGGCATGTGGATCCATCCAGTCAACTAGATGAAGGACTGACATGACTGAAAGAAAATGTTACCAAACTAATGTGGGTGCTAAATGGCACCAATCAATCTCACCTTGCATTGATAAATTAAATGCAACCTCAGAGAATTCCACAATGCTCTTTTAGACCGAATCGGCACATAAATAAAATGACTTTTATCTTAACTGCACAGCTAAAATCGGATCTTTTTATTAGCCAAATAACTACATCAAACCTACAATAAGTCTGATCGAAAGTACTCTATCATTTATTAGGAGTATTGACGTGTTGCTAATAGTCCTCTTGATGTACATTTAGTCAAAGATGCTTCTACGACAGCTCTGAAAGGCTAAAGCTGCTAAATGGTTTCATTTAGCAGAATGCCGACATACAGTACAGAGATCTTCGGCTACACTTTTTTGTTCTTTGTGTTGAGTGTCAGAGCATTCAGGAAGTTCAACATCATCAGCACAGTGTTTATTACACATTAAACAATATATTTTTTCATTTTTATCCATTTTAAAAATATTCAGTTTATTCTCCTTAACAGAGGACTGACTGTCTGGGGTACACACACATAAAATACAAAAAAAAGAAGAAAAAAAAAAGCATTTTGGTCAGCTTAACCTCAATCTACAACCTCATTCAACTTGACATCTCACAGAGACCATTACGATTATGCAAAATAAAGCCATGGATACAAGCGCTGGTTGGATGATCAGGGGTGTACTCATGATATAATCAGTTCAGGTACCACTGAGGTGAACGGAAACAGGTCAGAAAACAGATCAGACATGTTATAGGCTAGATGTGGGAACTGAGAATGTTGGATTAATACAACTGTTTTCTGATGAGGTTTAAGTAATAATAATAATAATAATAAAAACAAGCTGGTCCCAGTAAACTAATCTTGTTCCAGTATTGGTACCTCAGTCACCAAACATCATCACTGCTGTTGAGGAAAATGGATTGCTTTTGTTCTCATTGTCTTAAACTTATTAAAAGGAAAAGTTCAACAACTTTGGGAAATATGCTGACTCACTTTCTTGCCGAGAATGCTAAATGTTAAGCAGGAGACACCACACGTTTATCTTAGCTTAGCATAAAGACTGGACTTAGGCACAGCGATGCTTTGAGCTAAATGCTAACCCTCTCACAATTACAACGCTAATGCTGACGTTTAGAAAGTATATTTAACAAGTTCACCATCTTAGTCTGGTAAGGAATCTCCAAAGTTATTCCAATTCATCCCGAGGGGGACATGTTTGTACCAAATTGTATAGCAATCTGTTCAATAGTTTTAGCCCATTTCATTCCAAACCACAAGCACCAACCTGCTATAGAGATCAGTAGTCAGTAGGATTCATCATCTGAGGACTATGAATGTAAAATTGAATGGCAATCAATCTAAAAGTTGAGATATTTCAGTCTGGACCAAACAACAACTGACTGACATTGCCTTCCATACATGGCATATATCTCTGTAAAAAAACAGATTAGCTGCTTCCAGTCTTTATGCTAAGCTAACCGTGTCCTGGCTCCAGCCTTATGTTGAACAGACAGATATATGAGTGGTACTGGTCATCTTGTCTAACTCTCGAAAAAAGGAAAACAAATATTTCCCAAAATGTCAAACTAACTCTTTAAACTGTGGACCTTGCCCATGGTTTAACTAACTCTACATAACACTGCTTTCACAAAGCGTAACACAGCATCCAGGAAGATATTTATCTTTTTCTTTAAATTACCCCCCACCCCCATATATAGCTCAAATCTTCTGTTGCACTCGAGTTAAAAAATTATATCTGAAATAAATTCAAAAATTATACCTTATACTGTACACAGTTTACCCAACTACACAGATAACAAAAGAGAGAGTTCAAATATGTATACCTTTCAGGGTTCTGAGTTATGTGATACCATTCAAATTCTATTTGTATACAGAATCACATGTTTTATACAACAAATCATCGTCATCAATAAATAAAAATAGAATGCTGTCATGTACTCTGGAGTCTATCACTGCTGTCCTGGGAACAACATAAAGGCTATCTGACAATACGAGGAAAACACCAAACGCCCTTTAAGATATATATTATCAATTTAAAATGACACTTTGTACACATCGTTTGTTCTGACGGGAAAACAGATTTTTCTTATTTTGCAACCAGTAAATCGATTTATCATTGCAGCTGCCTAACTAGCTAAAAACTCTCCACGTCTGTGTATTCCAGAGAAATACAATTAACAGTTTGATTGACTGATCAGTGCATTTGTATTAAAAAAAGGATGTGATCCAAAGTCATTTGACCCTGTAGTACCAGTAGGTGATGCATGAACATTTTTGTAGTTACCTGATTCTGTGTTTCTATCACCGACCATAAACCTCTTTAATTTAACCTCTTGTGACAACATGCGTCAAAATGCATCAGTAAATGCATTTACTTGCTGGCAAAAAGACACGCAAATGGCTGCTGTCAGCGCGAGAGCTCTCTCAGGCTTCGAGCTCTCTCAGGCTTCGAGCTCTCTCAGGCTTCGAGCTCAGACTCTATTAAAAGATCTGATTTTGAAGGTGTATGATTATCGTATTGTCCTGGGCCCTGCTTTAACTTAAACCAGTCTATCTTTGGGGCGTTAAGACTTTGTGTCAGAGGCTGAGGTGTGTCTGACTGCAGAGATCTTATTGAAGGGTATATTTTACAGCCAAATCTTTCTGGACTCTCGACAACAAACAGCTTGTCACCCAGAGTTAAAAATTTGGCCCAAACTCTTTTTGTCAATGTCTGTCTGTCAGGCAGCTGCAGTGAAACTTTAAAACAACACCACCACACATTGACCAGAGGACGATGGAGACAGAGGCACAGACTTCAGAGGGAGGAAGAACCCAGGTGTCAAACTGCAGCAATACAGATGTTATGAAATGAATACAAATACGATAGTTACATGACCTTAAACAGTTTCCACGATGCTATATGCAAGTAATACAATACTGCTGGGTAGGCTGCGGACCTGTCGTGTGGGTTCAGAAAAGGTTAATGGAAAGTCTGTCGTCTGGTGTTGGTTTGTCCCCTGTCCTCGGTGTCAACCTCTGACCACTGCGATTGTTCTGTTCAACAGTGCTGTTGTCAGTAGCATGGGTTAGTTGTCGGCCAGGTATTTTCCTGAAACGTAGCGACGAAACGTTTAGGTTTATGTTTGTTATGTTATGTCATTTATAGATCTTTTACAGATCTACTGTTAACTTCAGAGACAGTTACTACAGTAAGCTGCATGATTACATAATAATGGACATAATGACAATAAACCTAATGCATAAAAACGATAAATTAACATACACACATACTGATAATGAAATAAAAATACTTTTTGCAAGGATGAAATAAGAAAAAACTGCAGTAAATAAAGTTTAATACTAAAGGAATCTGTAATTTCATACAGCTGTTGACTGATTTCCAATTACCGGTACATAGATCACCACTTAGAAAAATCAAAAGACTTACTTCCAAAAGACAAAATTAACAGGTATTTTCTACTCGTATATTATACCTCAAATTAGCAATATAATACAGAATAATACACAGACTTTTAAATATTATATAAATATTTTAAATATAAATGAAAACATTTAAAAAAACTAAAAAAAACAAAGTTTTTCTAAAAATCTGACTAATATTCCTTATACTCATATTGATATTTTACATAAAAAAATTATGATAATCATTAATTTTTAAATGATAAATAAGTGACTGTACTTGAATATGGGAAACTCAAAAAAATGTAAAACATCAGTGTAGGTTTAGAAAGGTTCGATCTACCGGATGAGCTGGAAGAGCGATCATTTGACACTAGTGACAGTGATAAATAATGTTTGGTTTGGAAAATCCCTCTATGTTTTGTTACTAAAAGGCTAAACTGACCTGCGGCAAACCTCTTCTTGATGAGAGAGAAGCGGTATCCTGGCCCAGCCAGCTCAATGTCACAGCCCGACAGGGTGCTGCCCTCACTGGTGAACTGCACCGCCAGCGGAGCCGGTTTACTGGGACCTTCTGTTAGCTGAAAGCGTGCTAACAATGAGCCCACACCTGCGGAAAGAGGGTGACTTTAGAAAGACTTCTGTCAGCCCCGAGGAATGATTCAGGGGTGAAGGGAAAATAATTTAATTCACAACATCTCATAGACAGTGATGTGCACCAGGAAATCAAGTTAAAAAAGAAGTGAAAATAGCTTCTGACTATGACTCTGACAAAATGAAAGATGCTGGAAGCAGCTCTCTCGACGACTTTGCTATATTTAACTTTGCAGGAACAGGCTTTTGTATCAAATCCTGCTCACCGTCAGTATTTGCTGGATACAGATTTCAAGGAAACACTGACTGAGATTCATTTGAAAGGAAAATTACACATACGAGAGATACAGATATAGTAGAGTACCAATGTATAAGTCATCCATGTTCAAAAGAAGCTGGACTAAACTGATCATGTTTGAGCCTGGTTATGTTTTCTATCTTATATATAACTACATAATCTAGTTTATTGTCCTTCTCCTGGAGACCAGCCTTTCTGCTTTGCAACATATGAAACAGGCAACAGACAATTTAGAGTACATCAGATGACGTCAGATTGTCAAGTCAGATGCACAAATCAAACTAAGCTTTCTCAGTTGAAAATGTGTGTAAATATTCCACTGTAGCTTTTACATAAGGCACTAATTTCCAGAGGAGCTCTGGAAACATACCACACACGGTCACATGTACTATACCTTTACAGCTTTACATACACTATACAGCTTAGCTGCATCCATGGCTCCTAGTGCAGGTTCTAGTTCAGTGTTTAAAACTACATGTCCGCAGAAACTCTGCCACAACTCAAGTTAGATCAGAACAATGTTTGTATGCTGTATGTGCTTTTCTTTTAAACCTTAGGTCTTATCTATACTTGTCTCTAGTTTTTGTAAAAGTGCTATGCCAATAAAAGTAAATGTGTACATAAACCTTTAACCAGGGCTAACTCTGGTAATACATTCTCTTCTAGGCCGATACAATCAGAATATAAAACAAGACTCTCATCAATCGCCACAAGGCTATTTTCTAAAGAATATCAATATTACTGTATGTATACTGTATACTGTATGTTACTTTTATCATTCTGTACATACCTCCATTTTCAGACTTCTGTGATATATCAGGAATCTTCCAAAGGATTCTTTGCTGCTCCGCATTCCTGTCAAGATTACAAGAGGACAGAAAACCACATAGATGAAGCTTCTGAAGCTTCTTTGAAACGTTTGTGTTAAGTTTAGACCGTACCACGCAGCAGGAGGTAAGACAGCCTGTAGTTTTGAAACCCCTCCATCGACAGGGACGAGGAACTGGACGTTGTTGAGGGCCATCGGCGTCGTTATGGCCTCCCCGTTGTATTTGTAGTCTATTCTCAGGTCAGTGCTGGTGGGCTCACATCTCCAGCTCACCGCTAGATTCAGAGGAATCGACTGGAGCCCCTCCGTCGATACCTGCACACAGATAGAAAATATACAGACACTACTACACTACTTATAATAATCGCAGTGCCAAAGCATTTTGTCTTAAGTTTATGGATTCCAACATAATGTCATGTTGCCCCTACAGTTCATATAATCACCCCAAAAAACAGGTTTAATGGGTAATAGTTGATAATGGGTTGTTATAACTTCAGTGGCATATTTGCCTATACATCTTGTCAAAGCTGCTGTGTACAGTATCTCTTAGCTTAGGGACTCCCCAGGGGTGCGAGCTCACCTGATACTTGAGCATGTCCACATTGTAGTATGTTGCCTGTGGCTTCTGCTCTGCCACCTTCTTTAAATGGGATATCAGGTTTGGCATGTTTACCCAGAAGTCCTTGGCATCAGCCTTGGCTTGTGTGGTGGTGTCGCTGGTGGAGAAGAATGTAGAAAAGCATGACCAAAATACATTTCATATGATCCTGGTGGTGATATGTCTAACGTCTCAGTTTTAAAGGAACGTTTGACCAGACAAATAAACTTATTGTGGCAATAATGACTTTGGAAATTTGAGTCCACATGCTGAATTTGACAGGCTTTGGTTAGCCTTTTAATTCTCACAATGAGCCACAAGAGGTCGTGCTTGATACTAATTTTACAACAACTATGCAGGGTTTTAGGAAAACATTTCATCAAAGACTTCTTGCGGTTATGATCCTGCATCATTTTAAAACGAAGATTTATTCTATGAATTTAATTTCGTAATAAATAATATGTAACAGCAATAATTATTCCGCTGTAAGGCAAAACACTTTTAGTGCATTTAGGTTAGCTTATTAACATTTTAATCCCAGGTAAGTGTTTTTGTATTTTTCAAACCTGAAAAAACACAAAAACAAAGACAATAAACAAAAAAATAAATAAATAGCCAACCTCTGTTCAGAGTCGTTGGTCTGAACACTCATGATGACCTCATGATGACTCAATATGCAGTCAGCTGCATTAGTGTCTGAGATGATCTAAAGTTTACTCATCCTCACTAACAACCAAACTCCTCCATATGGGATCATGAATGTTTTATGAGCCATTCCTCAGATCGTTTTACTAGCTTGAGTCCTTATGTCAAATACAAAAATATGTGCATAATCCCATCTAAAGTTTTGTAAGTTTGTAAGTTTTTAGGACACTTCATGACCCTCTCTTTTAAAAGTGTTTGTTTACTTCATGCTGTTGTATATTTCAGACAATTTCTATATAAAACACATTGCACCATCCCTTGTGTATGAAATGTGCTGTATAAATCAATAGACTCTCAATGGACAATCAATTGGAAACAAACATAGTTGTTCAAAGAGTTTGCTTTTACTAATATTTATTTAATATATAAATACACAAAGTGATTGATTTGATTACATGATACAACATGCTCTTTAAGCTTTTATCTCACATGCTCTTTAAGTGAAATTAATATTAATACAAATTATAATGCACAGTGAGTATTTGATTTGGTTTTAATGAAGTTAAGTTAAATTATGGTGAAAAACGGTGTGTTTGTTATTTGTTGCTGAGAGAGAGGTGATGCGTAACAGCCGTGTCATTACCAGCAGAGGAGCTGGGGGTTAGGCAGCACATGCTCCAGACGGCTGTAGTTGGTTATGCTGAAGGTTAGCACGGCGGGGGACGAGTTATTGGCAAAGTGCCGCGTGATTCCCGCCGGAAACGACAAAACCATCTCACCTATGATCTTCACAACACACCTGAGAGGAAGACAAGGAGTGGGTTAGAGAGAGAGAGAGAGAGACACACACACACACACACACACACACACACACACACTTCTTTTGTTGATTTCTCCGTTTTTCTTCTTTGTGTTTTCTTTCTTGAAAAAGCTTTGAACCCCAATTTGTTTCTCATACTGTAATTTCTCAATACAACTTGTGCTTATGAGCCTGCATCGCAGCCTTTATGTATTTAACACTTTGTAGAGCATGATTCACACATCATGCCAGTGGTGGAGGAAGTACTGAATCTCAGTACTTAAGTAAAAGTACAAATAACCAGAGATATATTTACTTTAGTAAAAGTAAAAGTACAACAATGAAAACCCTACTTAAGTAAAAGTAGAAAGTACCTGATTTTAAATGTACTTTAAGTATTAAAAGTAAAAGTACTTGCATAACGATTTATTCTCTTAATGTCTATATTCTAATAATTTAAAAAAAACAGTATGGACTGTGGCATTTTAATTAAGTTAGTTTTAAGTTAATGTAACTGTGCTTACCATCTGTGGCCAAGTTTACATTCTGACTTACAATTCTGGTTATCTATCAGGGTGATCTGCATGAAGCTCGACTTTGCATTATTTCCCACGGGACAGTGAATGCTGCACACATTTATTTAGCGAGAACACACGGGCTTGGACAACAAGTACGTGGCTTCATAGCTGAGGAGGACCGGGAGTGTTTTTAAGATAGATATACAGGTTGTATATTAACCCTATGTGAACGGATGCTTCACATATGACCAAGCAGAGTATCGGGATCAGCAGCAGTAACAGGAGCAGCGGTAGTACCGGGAGGGGTACGCGCCTGGCCACTAAAAGATATTGAAGGGCTGGTATTGGCGTGGCCATAGTGGGATTCATAATATCTCGAGCGGCATCGGGAGCTGGACGGCCGCTGCTGAAGGCTTCCCTGCGGACTGCAAACGTGTGACGGTCAGGAAGATGTTTTGTCAGGGGGAAAACTTATCAGAAAATGTAACAGAACGTTGTAGAAATGTAGTGGAGTAGAAAGTATAGATAATTGCTGGAAAAAGTAAAAATCAAAAGTATGCACTATTGATTGTACTTAAGTAAAGTACAGATACGTGAAAAATGTACTTAAGTACAGTAACAAAGTATTTGTACTTTGTTACATTCCACCACTGCATCTTGCTAATATTAAAAAAGCTCATATCAATAATTTAAACAGATTAGTTTATTCCTCTCAGCTCCTAAACCTGCCCCAAAGCAGTGTAGGCACAAAAACTGAGCATGCTCAGTGAGTTCGGTCTTACATGAAAGTACACTGCAGGGATGGAAAATGGAGTCAGAAATTTTACAGGCCATATTCATTATATAATGAAGGAATATGTCACGTTTTTTTTTTTGGTTCATGTGTTTTCTAATAGTGCAAACCCTTGCAACCCAGGTCTGGGAATCCTACTGTCATATGTATTTCAGGATATGTCGTGAATGTGTAAAGCTTTTTGTTGACCTACTTGCTTGGGTCAGCTCCTTTAAAGAAGGCATTGACCGTCTCTGTGAACGCAGCGGCCACAGGAAGAGTGTCCTGAGCCCCCATGGTGAGAGGACTGGGCCCTCTGGAGCAGCCTGGAGGCAAAACACACACACACACACACACACACACACACACACACACACACACACACACACACACACAAACACACATTAAAATAGTCTGAATAGGACAAGATACACTCAACCAATGTCCACAACCAACAATCCAATGAGCTGAATTAGTTGTTATTTACTATTCTTTTCTGGTTGTTATAACAAAAGTCAGGGCTTAATCCAAAGATCAATGTATAGTAGCTTCAACCAATTATAAAAATACATTAACAACAGACTAATAGATACATGGTCCAACTCCCAAACCAGGACTACACTCTTCCTAACGATAAGTGTGTGGATGAAATGAGGAACAACACACGGTGTGCAAACTACTGTGATTCTATTTGAAATGAGAACAAATATTAGTGTTAGTAAGGTGGCATGAAAACAGCAGGTTATGTGTGAAGAGGAGATTTTTTTTATACAGCATGTTACACGCTGGCTTTTATTTGAATAAGCACAGGTAAATGAGAAAGGAAAGACAGAGGGGAGACGTAAAGAGAGACCAAAATATGTTATGCATGCTTATTCCAGACATGCTGTTAAAGCTGAATTATTCTGACAAGATCAAAAGAGATCACAGAGCCCGAAGATCAAACCAAAAACCAAACAACCAAAAGGACAAAAGTGACGAGGAAGTGATTAGCAAAGTACACGAAGAATGATGATTCTTCAGGAAATGAAAGCCGGTCAGCGCAGACGAAATGAGACTGAACAATGTCAGGAAGAGAAGGTAGAGGAAGATATGAGAAGACTGCATAGTTGACTGCATATGGGAGGGGGGGGGGCTCAGCCAGGAGTTAGCATGGCGTGGGTTAGGGTAATGGAGGGATTGCAAAAGAAGGAAGAGGAAGGAGAGGGGAGGAAGGAAGGAAAGAAGGGCAGGGCAGGGGGCGAAGCTTGCACAAATTATTCTCAGAAGAGTGTGTGTGCACGCTACCCTGGCTGATGCAGAGAAAACTTACCTTCAAAGGTTAAATAAAATTTCCCTCTGTCAAACCACACAAGGGATGGCTGGTCATTCTCTGTGTGGGGTTGAGGGGTGGGGTCAGGAGAAAGGGACGAGGAGGAGGGAGGAGGAAGAGGGATGAAGGGGAGGGAAGTGGGTGAGGAGGGATGGGGGGATGGGGGGGAGGAGGGGGGAGGAGAAAAGGACAGTAGCGTGAGTCTCACATGGCAGGTCTATCAAACGTCACAGTGGGGTGAAACGTGGAGGTGGAGGCCGAGGGGACGAAGATGCACAAGCCGAGGCAGAGCTGGTGACAACATGGGTGGTGGTTTTTGGTGGGTGCTTGCGTGCGTGAGGAAGGGCAGCAGTCAGGTGGAGTGAGGGCCAGGTGTGTGCTGCTGGATGCTGGCAGTGGTACGACTCAATGTGTGATACAGTCGAGGCTGCAGAGTCTGAGGGGGGGGGTTGCCAGTTTCAGGGGCAGCAGCCAATGTTTGCTCTATTAGGGAACATATTACACCAGCTGATGCTCTAGTTTCTGGCAATTTAGGTAGCACTAAACTGGCACTACTTTCTTCATCAGTGGCATATTGTTTCGTACTGCGTTTATCTATTTTAGGCTTTTCTCTCAGTGTCTTACTGTGCTCACATTTTGCTCCAGGCCTCCACTTTTCAAATTATGAAACAAATGGAAGCATACTGTCATGTGTAAAGACATCCTGCAGGGGGCAGGACTAAGACTAGAGAGCAGAGAGAGGGAGGGACTGTGGTGCACAGGGAGAGAGATGCTGCGTCCCAATTTCAGTGGCTGCATCATCCAAGGAAAACAGCCTATGAAGGTGAAGTTTAGCCTCACAGAGACCAACACTAAGTGCATTCAGACAGTCCTGGTTAACTTTCATCACAAGTTTATCACAAAGAAATCCCCTTAAACTAGAGCTACACAGATAAATAGGCTGATATATTGGGCAATATTATCTTATTGCAGATTATTAGTAGCTGTGTCTCTGTTGGCAGATGTGCCAAAGATATACTTCAGGTAGTTTAGAAATGGTGTCTCCATTACAAAGTTTGTCCACCGGAGTGCTGTAGCAAAATAAAAAATCCTGCTCAGTTAAAAACAAAATGACAAAAAAATAAAAGGATCTTTCATCAAAAATGTTTGCTATCAGATTTAAACTCTCAAATAGCTCTAAATATAAAAAGTGACCTGTGAAGAAAAGACCTGTGTTTATGTGTTTCGACCATCCACAGTTGGTAACTTTCACTTCAATACATTGTGGACAGCTGGCAAAAAGAGTACCAAGTGGGGCATCTTGGTGGCCTAGTGGTCAGGACGCATACCATGTTAGCCAAGTGAGACAAAACTACGTGTGTCCAGACAAGTTCATCCCCAAACTTAAATGGCGGACAAAGCAAGCTTCTGAGTTTAGAGTACACGTTGGTAACATTCACTATGATGGACAACAGGCAAAAGATGTACCTGGTTAACGATAAACTATATATATATATATATCAATATATGTGTACATCAATATATGTTGATGCCCACCTCAGCACAAATATCTGATAAACGTGAAAGGGATTTTGTATTTACTGAAATTATGAGTTAATAGAAAGTACCATTAAAACACTGACCACTGAACAATGGGTTTTGGCAGAAGATCCCAATATGAGGGTCGGGATTATATTGAGAGGTCATGAGACGATTTATGTGATAGGAGAGATTTCTTTTACACATCATTAGGTTTTTTCTAACTTTTCTCGAAAAAATCCTTTTCTTCTTATAAAATACTGGCTAGTTTAAGCCTCTGGAACATTATAAATATCAAAACAAAAACCTATGAGAAGGGACAATTATTGCACTTGTCACGAGTCACAGACTTATTAAATCTGTGATGAGAGGTCACAAGGAGAAGATGCTTAATTTTAAGGACACAATGGAAAAAGGTGGATTACAGGAGATGGTAGGCTGCAAAGAATACACTGGTTCTGTAAACACAGTAAAGAAGGCCTCATTTCACAGCTGCATTTGGAGGAGCTCTCTTTCAAAAGAGTCAAGTTTTTCTGTGATGTATTTAGCTCATGAACTCAGACTTTGGACTTTCCAGCCCCTGAACTGGGATTTAGCTCCAGTTTGACTAGAACATTACAAGGGGTGTGTTTACATATTGAACTATTTCCCAAATAACAAAACATGCAACAAAAACATGACTCCTTCAACATCAAATGTGTGTTTCAGTTTAACACAGAGCAGAGTAGGCTTGTTCTAGTACATACTATAGTTTTGATGTAGGGTCTCAGCAGTGAAGGTGTGTTGTTAAGTGAGTGGATTAACAGAGCTGTTGGGTGATGGAACGATGAGAGCAGAGCGGTGCTTCATGAAGAAAACAAAAGGGCAGGTGTTCAGATGGAAAGGGCAGGGTGTTTTAGGCTTGTATTCTCCTATGGCTTTAAAGTGCATGAGTGACAGGTATGAGAGGTGGGCGTCAGGGGTTGAGTGTGAGAATAGACTGAGGCTTTAGAGCCGTTGGAGATTGGTTGAACTTATGGCTGTTTTGTGCTACGCCAGTGGTAGAGAGAGAGAGTAGCATGAATACCAAACAGCTGCTGCCTGTCTAATTCAGCCTAATTCTCATGCCAGACTTCAAACAACTCGGTGAGCAGCAGCTCTGATCTGACAGTATGTTTGTGAAAGTGTGTGTGTTTGAGTGTGTGTGTGTGTGTGTGTGTGTGTGTGTGTGTGTGTGAGTGTGTGAGAGAGAGCGAGCGAAAAAGAGACAATATGGATCTCAAGGGCCCACAGATAAGGAGCTCTTCAGACTCGGGCTCAACACTCAAACACACTCTTGTGATGCAGACTGGGTACAAAGGTATCTTGGAGGGACTGCACTGCACTCTGCACACACAAAATATGTCTCGCCAAGAGAAGAGCCACGAGGTTGCCAATGGTGAGACAGCCACTGGTGCACAGTCATGAAATAAACAGAAAAGTCTCACGAGCACGCAGATGGGCATAGGGGAAGACACTCAAACATTTTTATAAAAAAAATAAATAAATAAAAATAAAATAAATAATTCATATTCAATAGATGCAGCTTTTTGTGTCCCCACATTTTTCTTTTTCTTCTGGCAGATTTAACAAGAGAGATACAAGAGAGTGAGTGAAAGAGAGAGTCGGATATGCAGAGGGAGAGAGAGAGAGAGAGAGAGAGAGAGAGAGAGAGAGGCTATCATAACTATTAAATGCTTGGCAAATGTGTGGAAAGGTTTGGGTCGGCAAAAGCAAAACAATGAAGAAAAATTACACTTTCACAGAAAAATGCTGCCACGTTTGAAAAGGACAAAAAATGAATGTGTGGTATGTCCCTAAATCTGTGACCAAAACATAAAGTAGACAGGTCAAATAAGTAGGCATTAGGATAATGACACAGAGATTGTCTTTTTAAATAATTTGAGATGTTAATGTGAAAAGATTGACGGTGGCTCAATCACAGGCTTTCTGAAACGGTGCCAGAAAGTGTGAAAAAAGACCCCAAAAAGTGTGTCACTGTCCCAATACCTACACACTTTGACTGACAAAACACCCAGTGATGAACCTTCACCCTTCTATGACAAGTGCACTCTGGGTAAAGGCCATCAAACTGATTGAAAACTGACACAGGAACACTGCCCCAACCCATCCCCTTTCCTCTCTCTCTGAGGGGATCTCTACTATACCTGCAAACGAATCAAAGTGTCTCTCAAAGGTGGGCAGCTTGTCTACATAAGCATCATCTTCTGACAAGCCAAAGAACAAATAAAGAGACAAACGGCAAAACAAAAAAGCAGATTGCAAATCAAACGAAGGAAAACATAATTGAAAATTAAAATCATAAAAGTATTGTCAAGCACACAAACATTTAATTCTGTAAAAAACTAAAAATGAAGCATCTAAAACACAAACAAGATGAAAATGTCAAAATTAAAAAGCACTGAAACTGGAATAGTGTCAGTTTATAATTCAAACTTTCTTAGTGAGCTTTATATTACTGTCAAGTCCATCAGCTTTTTGGTCTACTAACAAAACCACAATAAATAAATAAATAAATAAATAATGTATACATTTAGGACTATAATAGAGACTTCAGTGAAATCTCACTCAAGTAAAGCTGTTTTAAAGCATTTTTAAAAAAGCAACCACCAACCAGTGACTATATTCTGTGTTTTATGTAACTACTGCTGCCTCCAGAGTGTGTATTTCTTAAATCTATTAGGACTTAGCCATGTTACAGTTTACTGAGATTTGCCATTATCCACTCACAACTCTGCAATGAAAAATCCTTCAACACTGACTCTGAAGTTAGATCAAGGAGTATAAACTGTTGCTGTGCCATTAATTCATTAAAAGGAAGGTTTGTCATCAATTTGTCTTCAACCTAAACCACAATATTTACAATATGTATGTGAAGTTTAATAATTCATTGTATTAAAGATTTATTTAGGAGTAATAAATAAAAAAAATAAAAAAAACCTGCAGGACTCATTCCACACAAACTCTGATCACAAGGAAGGACAGGGCGAGTGCATAAAATCAATAATGAACTTTTAATATATTAGACATGAAAAAGTTAAATTCAGCTATCACTGCTAGCCTCTGTGAGCACTGCCTTCAGGCGACAGGCTGCACAGCTCAGTGACGATTGAGGGATCACACACCTGACACGGACACGGAGAGCTCTTTATTGACCGTGGGGGTGGTGGCGGCACTCATGGAGTTGGTGGAGGAGATGGAGGAGGTGCTCTCGGCCCGCGCCAACGGGGCGATGGGAGGGGGGCTGGCTGAGTGGACCGGCGGGCTGAACGGACGATTCTGAACAGATTACAAAAAATAAAATAGTAGGAGAAAGACAGATTAGAGTAAAATAAATGAGAAGAACATTTTTAGGTTCAAGGTTTTTGCATCTCTTTCTTTGGTATACCTGGAAAACTTCTGTCAAAGTTAATTTGACCATAAGCAAGTTGTACGGTTGTGTTTGGCTTTGAGCGCCTCGATTATGGAAGTTTCCTGCTAGTCCATGCAATGATGCAGTTGAGCCAAAGACCAGGAGAGCAGTGACTGAACCCTTCGAGATATTATTGTCGCAACAGTGAAACCGTTTGATATTGTTAAGTGGGTAATACAGTTTAAACATACCAAAACACAACCATCTATAATCAAAAGTGAAAATATGAGGACTGCAACACTTACTGCATCTCCTACAGTGGGTTTCCCTGGAGGAAGTTTGGGTCGTGAAGGGGGGCGAGGTGGAGGTGGTGGTGGGGTGGGGTTGACTGATGAAGGAGTGGCAGGTCGCACCGGAGAGGAGGAACCTGCAGAACAGAGCAGAAACATATAGAGATTCATTTATAACACTTTACCGTTCTTTTTAGAAGCTTAATGGTGTGGAAACAGCTACAGCACAAATGCAGAATAGGTGCAGGATGGACAGAACCATCTTTAGACACAAGCATGATTCCTATTTTTCTTTGTTTTGGGAATATATTTTCATGCATACAATGTAACTAAAGAGCGTATTATATTACTATAAACAAGGGATGTGTATACCTAAGTATAATAGTTTCCCTTCTTTATAAAAAGACAGCTTAAGTTTTTATATTATTGTTTTGTTGAAATTGGGTTTTTACTTCTATACAGGATTAAAAACAGACAACCTCCTACAACCGGACAGAATTAATTCTTACAGCATTGGCTTGTTACAGTCTGTGCACAGCTATTAGTCACACACTTTCTTTTGTGAACTACTAGCCTAAAAATGATCAATATTCTCCTTTGTATTTAGACTTTTTCTTCACATAGTTATGTATTCAGTGTTCGGATCTCTAGCTCATTAAAATTGACCAGAAAAAAATGTTTGTCTACTGCTTAATTCCTACAGAAGACGCTGTATGTGCACTAAAATTGAAAATGTTCCGACTGACCTTTAAATAGGAGTCAGTCAGAACAACACCCTCCGGTAACATAACACAAACCTGCAGCAGAATGGTGGTGTACGTCAAACAAGGCCAAAACATGACCTCTTTTCCAGGGATAAAAAATGCATTCACGGTTCACTTTGTGCAAGTTTAACAACAAAGATGGTGCAATCAGCTGAAAGGAAATTTAAAGATGGTGCAATGTTGGTAATACAATCCCTTCTCAACTCCAACTCAAAAAAATCTCTACCTTACCTTATTTCTATGGACATTGTTCATATTAGTCACCTGGCTGGTTTGATGACCAGGACACTGTCTCTGTGTTTTCATTAATTCTATTCTTGTGTGAGTGAGTGTGACAACCAATCATTGTCCTCTTATTTAGTTGTTACCTAAACGTAATTCAGGAAATTGTTTCCACCAATCCAAGCTAAAATAAAAAACCCTGTCTTCTTAGACTATATTCCAGTTAGAATCTTGGACTACTCACCGCTATTCGTGCCACCAGCTCCAGATGTGGGACCCGGTGACGACACCACTGCCCGATATGTGGGGGGAGGAGGTGGGGGAGGCGTAATCCGACTCCCCGGGCTAGCATCATTGGGCGAGGTGACAGTTTCACTTCCGTCCTCTTTGGGATGGGTGACGTCTGTGTTCTTGGACTGCTCCTCTTGAGACAGGACAAGTGGCGGTGGGACGGAGCACGTTGCAGGTCCCTCAGCAGGCGGAGTCACCGCTGGAGGGGTGCTTGCTTTAGGAGCAGGGGCTGGTGGGACGCTGACGGGTGAGTCCAGTGGAGGGGGAGAGGAAGTGGGAGGAGACGCAAGCTCCTTTGGTGGTGCCAGAGGTGGAGAGGTGACGAGCGTGAGGGGATTTCGATCCTCAGGTGTAGGAGGACCTGAGTGGACAGGAGGTGCAGCAGTCTCCCCTGAGGAAGACGAGGGGGTTGGGAGAGAGGGCACAGGTTCTTCTTTTGGGGGAGGGGATGTAGGGAGTGGTGGTGCAGGGTCTTCAGGAGGAGGTGGTGATGTAGGTAAGGGTGGGGCAGGAGATTCAGGTGGAGGCAGGGAGCCTGGAAGAGGAGGTGCTGGTTCCACTGGTAGAGGCGGCCGGTCAGGAGATTCAGCACTGAAGCACACCCACGTGTCGCCTGTTTCCTCACCAGCAGAGGGAGGCTGTTCTGGTCCAAAAATGTTGTCCAGGTCAGCTATTGAGGGCTTCCTGGTGGAACGGTCTGCTTCTGTTGACACTTCTGAAACACAGACAACCAGTGACCAATCAAAGGCCGTGTTTGCAGAGGTGCTCAGTAAGTTTACACACAGAGATAAAATGTGACAGGCAGATAGGCCGACAGTGAATGTTGGAGATCAAATGTAACATTTTGATTTATCCCGAGGTGATGGTGTGATATAACAGGAGACAGAAATTAGATAAGAAAACCTCTTACCAGGGTCATCTACAGAGGGAGGGCCAGTCGACAGGGGAGAAATCGGGACATTCTTGGGTGGAAGTGGAGGGGGAGCTGCAATAAAATCATAAGGGCAACAATAAATAGTCCTTTAGGACAGATTACTGCCAAATCAACATAAATTATTGTTGATAAGGCAATGCTTATATAAAGTTAATTCATGCTGTTGAAGACTTTTCATGTCACTGCAACTTATGGTGGGCTGTATACAATGCTGACTTTAGCAAATGAGAAATTAGCCTATAAATGCACAAATTCTTGTAACAAAAGCATTACAAATTTGGATCCATACATGACACCTGCCAAACACAACCACATAACTTGAGGAGAAAGGATCATCCCACAAATCATTAACCATGCAGCACAGTACACATTCAGTCACCATTATGCCAAATGCAAGGAGGAGACAGCGAGGCAGCATGGGTTGGTGCAGTATGGGAAAAAAGTACTGAAATATCCCATAATAAAAAAGAAAGTACAACAGTGAATAATTAGGTTGTGAAATGGCTGATGAAAAGAAACAGGTCACAGCTGGCTGAGAACGAGAAGCAGAGTGTTATGCCACACAAGTGTTTGATCGGGTCAGTTTGCAGGTCTGTTTGTTAGTTGGATGATGATGATGATGGGGGGGGGTAATGAGGTGAGCTGATGGATCTGTGCAGTCATTCCAGAGAGAAGAAGAAGAAGAAGTGTGACACAAGGTGCACATAGTTATAAAACTTACTTCCTGTGGGAAAGGATCTGGTCAAAGAGGATTCAGGCTCTGACAGAGGAGTCCCCCACGCATCAGACCCAGAGAAACCCACTAAGTTCAGGAGGGGACAGAACAGGCCAGGTCAGGGGGTGTAGAGCCAAAACATTTAAAGCGTTTCTGATTCTTTCGGGCTATAAAAACCCATTCAGTGTAAGAGGGTAAACAACAGAGATCAGCATGTCAATAAAATCTTTCATTAAAAACAGTCTCACAGAGAATACATTTTCTTGGCCAACTGAATTTCAGTGCCACCGTTATAGTGGAACATAGGGCTCAGCACAAAATGCATCTGAATACATGGCTACAATCTTATTCACTCAAACTGATTTCTAGAGGCAGAATACAAACTATTTGGGCACAGAGGTGACCAAGCCTGCCCCACAAATCTCTCCAAGCCCACTTGTGACCACTTTTTTTTGAAGAAAAATACAATAGTATAATAACATTATCATTTAATGAATTCAACATGATGAAAGTTGATATAAAAGCTTACCTTTCATTATTACCTTAACCATTAACCACGCTATTTAAAATTTTACTTAACACTTGCCTCAACAAAAAATCTGATTCTGATTCATCTGATTATAGTTGTGTAATATGACAATATACTGTATGAGAGGTTAGTTAACTGAAAGACATTTTGTTATACTGTTTACATTGATATTTGCATTATTGTGATTAAGTAATTTTCCAGCATTTCATTTACTGGATTTACCAAAAACAACACTGCCATCAGATTATCTTATCTATAAACTGCTTCTCTAAGAGTTTGCAGTACATACACTCAGTTACAAATATATTAGGTACACAAAGCTACAACTACAGCAGTCTAAAACAAATGCTACTTTCAAACTACATGCTTCAAAATAACCATACAGTACCAACGCCTCTCTAAAACAGTTTCAACTAAAATTGGACATTATAACCTTCATTAAGGTACGATTTATTCCAGAGATCTATTAGACTGCATACATTTTAACAACATAAAACCTAAAGAAAAACATAGGCAACTTAGTTTATAATACATAATACATAGTATCATGAATATAAATGTAGTGGACAAAATATTAGAATCACTTAAAAGTACTGTCTGTCCAGTAAAAACTGATCACTACTGTACAAAACCTCATGAGGTCAGGATTTATTGCAGCACTGTTGTATCAGACTGTATTAGGTATAGCAAGCAGTACCTAATTAACTTAAAACTGAGTGTAAAATTAGATATACCATGATAAAAATGTGTATCTATAATCACACATCCCTTACTTTTGTAACGATAAAACCATAATGGGTTAGAAAGTAAAAAGTTACCAGTTGTCACACACAGAGATATGTTATCAACTGAATGAATGTATATAGGGAATTTGTGTGAGGTTGATGTTAGTTATGCCTGACATGCCAGTTGCGTAACAGCTAAGAGCTCTCCCACAGCCTGTACCACTAAATCCTACTGGATTGGCTGAGAGCCTGTGACAGCAGAGTCTGCATATTAACAAGCTGCACTGTGCACATGAACGTGACCTCCACGCCAACCACATGCCAATTTCAACTTTGACCTTAGTAAAGACAGATAGAGTGAATCCACAACTGCATAGTGAGCCTGAGGGAAGAACAATGATGTTAGAGAAATAGGTGAGAGGGTGGAGGCGGAGGAGGAGAGAGAGGGTATCTGCTTTGACAGCCAAGCAGGGCTTAGCTGGCGGCCTTAAAGAGACAATAAGTGTGTGTTCAGAAAGCCTTTTTCATTGTGTTGCTATCACAGTTTGTTGTTAGAATACAGTATGTTTGTGTTGACGGTTTGTTACCAGTGTTTTTTTTTGTTTTGGTCAGACACAGAGATGTACACACAGACGCGTAAAGCGACAGAAACTCAGAGTGACATGACAAAGACACAGGGAGGAGGGTTACCTTCAGTTTTAGGTTCTCCAAAGGCTGTTTCCAAAGGAGGCCCAAATAAGGCTGTTGTGTCTTCAGAGACTGGTGATTGTTGACTGCTGCAACACACAAAGGACAAAAGGAAAGAATTGGTTACAGAAGGTCATTTTAGGAAACAGCTACACTGTACATATCATCTTAGTATAGCTTCTAGGGGTGGTACGGTTCATGAAAAAACATCCGAACCGCTTGGTTCGCTTGTCTCGGTTCGGAGCGTGTGTGTCGCACGGTTCGTCAGTACACTGTTAATGTGCACTAACCACTTACTGCCGTAGTGCCCACTTTCGACACCTATGTTAAAACACTTACTAGAAACGACGAGGGGGATGAGCAACATGAACGCAACACATGGCAGCTGATTGGACGAACGCGTCACGTGGTTCTTGCTGCTCCTGAATTTCAAAACAGACTCTAATGGCGTCTCGTTCTGAATACGATCTCGTATTTTAGGGGTATTTTCGACTTATAAGTTCGACCAATCAAGTACACCTAGGAAAAGTCCCTGCTCTGAAGTAGGAGCTAAAAAAGTACGCTACTGAGGTCAGAGGAACTTAAAAATCCCCAAATTTTTCCTGTCGGAACACGACGAAAAAAGTGTTCTAGGAACGTTTAGTTCTAAGAACTGCAAAAATCCCTCCGGTTGGAAAGCCCCTAAACTTCTTATGTTTTAGTAGGATGGCAAAAGTTGGGGGAAAGCTAAACAAAATCTTGTTGTGTTTATCATCCAACATAACTTATCTCATGGCCTTTGGTTATATTAAGATATATATAATATATAGTAGCAAATGTTAGAAAGCCTTGAGTCATACGCAGGAGGTTTCAGTGAGACATCAAAAGAGGTGACACTGGATGCCACTGACATCCGAGTAAAAATATAAAAATTGCCAATGCCATCACCTACATTAGCTTACAATGCATTTTATAGCATGTTCCAAAATAATGCAGTATGCAGTTTCCACTGCATTGCTTTATAACACAAAGGTTTATATTTTAATTGTACAAAGCAGTAAAAGGGAGCCAGTGTCTCAGCCCAAATAAAACCAGTGAAAATTGCTTTTTAGAAATAGAGTAAACATACAGATACAAAGCCCAATGCCATAAGACAGGCGAAGAGATCAGCAGTGACACATACAGTATGACACGTAGCAGCACCATTACATTAAGTGGCAGTGGCTTGTCCCCCCTCAGGGAACAGTGAGGTACATACCTGGGGGGTTGCGGTGCTGGGGCTGGTGTGGGGGCCACAGTGGGTAAAGTAGGGACGACACGTCTCGGTCTGGCAATCTCCTCACCTGGAAGCATAATTAAATCAGTTTAGCACATGTGAGTCTTTTTAATCATACTCTCTGTAATTCACCAGCATTAAAAGTGAACCTGGCCTAAGCTGCAACGAGACTCATACTTACTGGATGGGTTCCGTTTCAAACCCTGTAACATGAAAAAATGACAGTAAATGTAAAAACCCAAAGACATAAAACAGCAAAGAGTCACTAACAAGTACAATGTTGCCTTTATTCAAATAATATTCATCTATAATGCTACTAAAATCAGCATCCTACATAGCCCCATCTATGTAGAACAGCTACAAATACACAGAAAAACATCAAATGTAAATGTGAGGCAGTTTAATAAATCAAACTTTTCCTTTTATATACAAATCTGTGTGGTTTAAACAGAACAATGATGTATGCTGTACAGTAGTGAAGGTCAGAGGTCGACTTAATCTGATGAGACCTGCGGAACTACCTGACCAGTTATAAGCTACACAGGAGTAAGCATTACTAACACACAAACACCGCGCGGTACAGAAAAGGTTGTATTAAAGGACGAAGATTGCCTCTATTAGACAGCAGACAGAATTGACAATGAGAGAAAATGAGGGGAGAGAGAGAGAGAGAGAGATGAGGAATGAGTTGCAGTAAAAGGTCACACAGGCCGGACACAAACCAGGGACAAGGCAACCCACGGTCAGTGGCCCAACCCCTGGTCCACCCCCAAATGGAAATCATTTTTGCAATTTTTAAGTTGTAACTTTGAAAGATTATTTTTCAGGGGGGGGGCTTTTAGGCCTATTTATTTAGGACAGCTGAAGACATGAAAGGGGGGAGAGAGGGGGAACGACATGCAGCAAAGGGCCGCAGGTCGAAGTCAAACCCGATGCGTCAAGGAGTAAACCTCTATATATGGGTGGGCACCCTACCAGGTGAGCTACACAGGCGCCCTACATGTGTTATTTCTATTGCAGCATTATCGAAAGTCTTTCTTGTGTATTTACCAACTACAGTACATTTTCATACTAATTGAAAAAGGAGGTACAACATTGGGTAGGATAATGCTGACCAGCATGACAGTACGCCCTTAGATGGCACTGTAAACAACAATTCATATGCCTTATAAGTGATTCACTGAGAGGGGGGGGGGGGGGGGGGAAGCAGATGAGATGAGAAGACACGACGA
The DNA here is from genome assembly GCF_031162955.1 of Sander vitreus. NCBI lineage: Eukaryota > Metazoa > Chordata > Actinopteri > Perciformes > Percidae > Sander > Sander vitreus. The sequence continues at coordinate 8,409,829 of NC_135863.1, forward strand.
TGGGGGAGTGACTGAAAAATGACATCAAAGGGTCCAGCTGTCAAAAGTGCAAATTTTCTCCCCAGAACAGAGACCAAGCACGAAGCCATTCAAGATGAAAAACAAACATGCTAGTGATCTTGAGAATCTAGGGGGAAAATATAGTTATTTATTTGTTTAAATATTAATGTCAAAACAAATTAGCCAACGGTTTTGACCCGTCGCCTCAGCCACTAAACCCACCTACGCATTTTTTGGTCTTATTTAACCGACTCCAAGGACAAGGTGGAGCAAAAGGGTACAAGAAGCACGTGACATTATAAGGCTGACCCCAGGGAGACGGAAAGAAAAGGACACTTACCGGGCTACGTCTCTGTGACCAGCAAAAAGGAAGAGAGAAGAGACACCTGGTCAGAGAGTGACAAATCAGTAAAGCAGAAATCATATGCATGAGGAGGAGAAGAATTTTGGCCTGGTCGGTCAGATTTGGGGATCAGGATGATAACGGGTTCTTTTCATTATGCTAACTTATGCTTCCTCCTGTCCTCTCTCCTCCCTCTGAAATTGTTCCCCATTATGTCATCATGGATCTTTTAATCCTAATGCACCTTGAGGAGACGAGGAGGCTTCTCATTTGGCAGCTTAGGCTCTCCCGTCCAGGAAGAGACACGAATGAGGGAAGCAAGGACACATGTTAGCATAATGAGAAGCACCCAACATATCCATAAAGAGGGTGTGATGTGCTCATCTGTCTTAGAATTAGTGAGACATTTCTTGTGCAGCCTTATATGGTTTCAGGATGTTTAAGCATAAATGTAAATGGCTCAATAAGCAGTGGTGGAAGAAGTAGTCAGATCCTTTACTTAAGTAAAAGTACCAATACCACACTGTAAAAATACTCAAGTAAAAGTCCTGCATTGAAAATGTTACTTAAGTAAAAGTATGTAAGTATCATCAGGAAAAAGTACTCGATGCAGAAAAATCCTCACATTTTAGAAACCGGAAACGATTAAAACAGTTCTGTGTTTAATCGTCTAATCATTTCTGGACTTATTAACAGTTATATCGTTGGGTAGTTTTGTTTATAATAAAACATTGTATTTTATAAACTACATGTGTTTTGTGTGCAAAAATCTTAATTTGACTTATTCAAACAGATCTGTGTGTGTGTTTGTGTATATGCATGAATCCCCGTCTTCTGTTGATGGTGAGAAAAAACGTGTAGCAATTTAAGGCCTTCGGATAAAAGAGGATATTTGCCTGAATCTCTAATGTCATCTGTGAACCTGCTGTGACTGGACATCATCCAAAAAAGCTTGTGGAGCTGCTTAAATCACTTCCCTCTCTTCCTGCCCTCATTTTTTTTTAATCTTTATTTCTATACCCATCCCTTTATTTGATAATTTTTGTTAAAAAACAATATTTTTGCCATCTAATCCTTTTAAGTATCCTTTCATTTTCCCTTCTAGTCTCCCATCTAACCCCCCGGTCTCTTTAATTTCTGCTGAAATCTCTCCATCTGCCTGCGTCACCTCCGTCTCATCATCAGCTCTCTCTCCCCTCCATCCCTCACTTGGGAGCTCCTGCTTGTTCCAGTTGTGCAGTGGGCCATGAGTGATTAAAATGATGCAACAAGGAGGTGGGACATGCTGGTGGAAGGGATTTATTTCATTGGGTGAATTGGAGCAGGCCACAGCGCAATAGTGTAACCAATTATCTTCTCCCTGCTGTATGTAAACAGGAAGAACAACAGGAAGCGTTCAGAGTCACACATTGTAACCTTTAAGCCTAAAATATTTGTCTTTAACACACAAATAGCTGTGTACAGATAATGCTGTTTTTTTGGGCCACTCCAAACAATGATGTGATATATTTAAAAAAAATCAAAAAAACGGAAAAGAATCAGAAGAACAGCTTTTTTTGTTTCATTTTTTAAATTGAACATTGCACCTTTGCTTATGTAATGAAACATTTTGTAACTGAGGAAGGTCATAACTGAACTGAGAGAGCTGTAAAGTGACCGACTTCGCCTGAGGTGACTCTCTGTGTAGACCTGACTGCACAGTGGCTGGCTATGGCACATATTATAAAATATGAAGAATTCATGATACAAGTAAGATATTGGTCTTCTAAATGAAGCTTTCTGGTTGAAATGCTAGTAGATAATAAGACAAAGGAGTAATAATATGGGATGTAAGACCTCTTTTTCTTTAAGGTTTCTTTTCGTTAAGATGTTTCTAACATCCATCCCTGACCTTTTCCCCACCTCCTCTAGTGCTTGTAGTCGTGTCATTTGGACTGAGAGGTGAAAGCTCAAGACTCCAGAACCAATTAAAATCAGATTTAAGATGTCTTAGTCAGTGGAAAAAACTTAAAAGACAGCGTTCTTAGTACCAAGGCAAACAAATCAACATGTGCCAGAAATAAGCTAAGCAATCACACACATGCAGATACAGTAATCTGCTATATAACAGTACAATGAAACACACTCACACCAAAAGAGAAAGCACACATAACATTGCCTTAAACATGCTGGGCCACTAATAAAGCCTATAGTTATTATTACACACAGGCAGTGACGGACTGGCCATCTGGAATTTGGGCAAATGCCAGAAGGGCTGCCCCTCTATGGACCCCTATGGGCCACTACTGATGCGTGGAAAGAGTCACTTGGAAGGCAGAGTTCCTAATTTCCAAGCTAGGTTATTGACAAAAATATGGCCGGAGTGTTGCAAATGCCAGGGCCGTTTTTTTATCCCAGTCCGTTGGTTTGTACTTAGCCTATTCTCAGCAACACAGAGGCAATTTTATGAGCAAACAGTCGAGAATTAAAAAATATATATAAACAACAGTATGCAAAGGCTTACCGGACTCCTCTACAGAGGTTATCATCAATAGAGGCAGCAAAAGAACGAGAGATAGGTGAGAAATAAAAGGGTGGAATAGTTAGAAGGCTAGAGGGGAAAGTGTATTAATGCTGGCAAAACAAAGCATCTGGGTACAATGTAGGCAGCCATCAACTGCAATCATTAATACAGACAGATAAAGCTTGCGTAGTACTACAGCTCCCTTCATCCCTTCACCTACACATTACCCACTACTCCTACTAACATGATGTGAACACAAAATCCTGGCTAAGGCTTCATGTGAAATAAGCTGTTAACCTGCATCATCGTGTACCTCTCACAAGCTTGTGTACATATGCATAATTCATACAGAATATATAAATATTACCATAGAATTTAAGCAGTCTGCTAAATACAACACTTAGTATCTAGGTATGTATTATACTTGGTACTATGTGTTTCAGGTTTTTTTTAAAGCTGGGGTAAGAGCTTATCATATTTACAGTACAGGCAAAAATCCAACGTAGTCAGAATGTAGAGCCTCAGTTATTAGCCGAGGGTGTTGTCAAGTGTGAATCTTGTTTTTGAAAATCAGAGCCCAGTCATAAATGTTTTAGTCTGGGAATAAAGTTTAACTGGATTAGTTTAAGAAAAAAGAAGAACTAGAAAGAAGTGGAAAGAATCACTGTTTGCTTTTGGAAGCCTGTTAGAATGTGGCCCCCTTTTCTTCTTTTCATCAGACCATGTATTGTCAGTCTATAGCCAGGGTTACCCAGAGTTGCCAGGGACTCGGAGTGACTGTGTGACTTATGTAATTTATGTGTGAGTTGCCCAGGCAAATGTGATGCTAATTTGAACTGGTAGAGGTGAAGGTGGCAGTTTTGTAATCACAGCTACAGGGCAGTAATTCCAATGTTATGATTTTGGTTAAAATTAAGGTGACTTGACTACATTAGATGCATTTCAAGAAGATGTTAGGGGAAACTTATTTCACATAACTTTTCCTGGTTTAAGAAAAAAGCATCAACACATCCGGATTATAAGTTAATATAACACCACAATGCATCCCTAAAACCAAATCTGTCACATTACCAGTGCTGTAACTATCATTTGTTTTAATTATCACATTTTTCAGATTCATTGATTCATTGTTTACTCAATAAAATGCCCAGTTATACTAAAAAATGCCAAGGGTGTCCAATGTGATGTCCTCAAAGTGCTTGTTTAATCAAACCAACAGTCTAAAAGTAAAATATATACAATTTACAAGATAAAAGCTGAAACCAGCAAATGTTCCATTGGTAGGTTATTTTTTTCTTAATAAATTATTTTAACAACTAATCCATTCTCAAAATTCCTGTCCATTAATTTTCTGTTGATCGACCAATGACCTCAGCGTTGTATTTGTGAGCAAAAAGCTCAAAATGGCAAAAAAAACAACCAATGTGTCCTATCTACTAACGCGCATAACTATTATCAGCATGGAAAGACCTTCACACCTGATCAGGTTAACAGAGTCGGTGGGTAAACACACGGACGCTGAATTAAATTATTGAGTCCAGAAGCTCAAATGACCACAAGCAATCTCACTGCACAGCTGACTGGCGCACGGGTTCATTGTGCCCACTTTCCTACCTGAATTATTTAAGGCGGACACCCAAGCTAACTGTCCTCACTGAAGGAGGAGGGAATTATGGGTAGGCCAAGGAGTACCACTGCTGATTACAGGCTGTGTGAAGGGGATGTGTGCTTGAATTTGGGCTCATCAACTGAGCTGCATTACTTCAAAATAGAGCTTTACACCTTGCTATTCTGTGGTTTCTGACGTGGTGGTAGGACATCGGTCTTGTGTTAACCAACACCGGACTAAACCGGAGAACACAGGTCACTGACAGCACTGACCAAGTATCACAAGCGTCACAAATTAACTGTGTAGAATTCAAACTATTGTATCAAATCAGCTGAGCTCACTCATCACAAGGACATGGATTGTGATTTCAGTCTAGGGTTCAAACCAGAGACATATGTACTGTTGCGTTAAAACAAACTAGTTCTGTTGTCTTGTAGAGAGACCCAAGAAAAGTGAAGCAGTGACCCATTTAGAGTTCCCGTCAATAGCTAAAACAAAACAGTGGAATAAAGTAAAATACATATTGTAGAGATACGGGCACACACAACATCATGCAGCATCTCAGTGGGAAAAACGTGAACAACACACATGCACGGCCATATCTGTGAACAAAAAAATAAATATCTCTACCTTTTAAAAGGGAGTTAAAGAGGATGAAGATAAGAAGCAGGAGACGTGATTCACACACAAACACACACTCATTATAACCATCTTTACACTAATAAACAGCCATCTGTTAATGAGAGCCTCAGCCAGCAGTGAGAAGGGAGTGACGTCAGAGCTACTCACCATAGGAGTCGGGGACAGAGCTATGTTGCCTATGGAGGCTTTGAGCTCGTCGACTGAGGGCACCGACGCTACACGATTGGCCGGCAGCGGCTTGATCTTGATTTTGAATTTTTTCCTGTGGTCCTCCTCTCCTTCCGACTCATCGGAGGAAAAGAAGTGGGGCTTTTTGACGGTAGGCGGTAGATCAGCGTCAAGGAAAGCAAAGTTCCCTTCCTCAAATATTCCAGGATTTACTTGACATTTGACTTACAATATATTATAAAGGCAACTCTGTGATTGTGCCCAGGCACCCAAACTCAGGAACTACATCCCTGGTGAAACTAGCCTTACTACTTGTAATTCAAACCATTTAATAGTACACATAGTACAACACTTCCCGTCTCATTCACGTCTGTCAAAGACTCATTCTTCTGTAGCTGCGTTATGTGCTGCACCTTTTTACCTTTGTTAATTGGATGTTTTACACTTAAATAAGCATTTGACACATTTGTCATCACTGTCCGTCAAGTGGCGTTTTGTGTGTAAAAGGGTTAGGGTCAGCAGAATTTTAGAGGGTATGAAGTACATCCAGTGTGCACCAATTTAACAAATCCTGTACCAACAATAGAAACAATCCATTTTGGTGAGCCAAAGCAACTTTCTTTAAACTACATGTGTTAACAGAGGCAATAAGACAAATTAATTCTGTCTAATGAAAAATAAAGCAGTGCAGAGGATATCTCCCTCTTCTGACTCCTCCTCAGGTCTGATGCTGTAGCCCTCATCATCCACCTCAGGAGAGTTCTGAAACACAAGAGTGACTCAGTATAAATCTCTTAGTTGTATGCCAAAAAATGCTAACAGACAAAAAGCAGTTGGTCCAAGGGGTTGCATAAGCTACAGTTTTATATTTATATATAATTAAGCTACAGTTACATACATTTTACAGAGACTTACGGTCATAACACATGCTAGGTTCCCTGCTAAATGAAACATGACCAAATTCATATTGACAAAGTTATAATCTGGAGCTAAAATGTAAGCAATATAATGTTGCAAATGATAATAGTTAAACCCATCAACTTTTAATATGCGTTGTTCACAAATTTGTCAATACCACATTGATTTTACAATAGTATGGATCAATACTATAAGCTTTTTAATGCACATAAAAACAAAGCAGCAGTGAGTTGGTGCCGACCAAGCTGAAGAACTGTTTAAAATCAGCATAAAATAATAATCCTATAACTTACATATCTGTCCCAGTCGATATCTTCATAGAAGCCATTAGGGGCCCCGTTGGTCTTCTTCTGAGACTGAGAAGAGAGAGACACCAGAGAGTGAAGGTACAGTATATTCTGCACTACTGTGCTACGACTGGATGTGTTTTATGTTAGCTACTGTTTGGTGGAACTATACTATACTACTGAACCTTGATGCTGTGTACTCTGCAATCCATGCCATGTGAGACTGTCCTACAGTTTCCTATTTTCCTCTTACAGGCCTTAATTTGTTCTCGGTTTTCTCCGCTTGGTCACTAATGATAATAATGATAATGATTATTGTTATTATTATCCAACATGCTGCAAATTGTCCAATAGTGCTGGATAATATTTCAAGCTTTAGGTCTCTTCAAGCTACCCCAGGGATATCCTGTTGCTCTTTTTATTATTTTTCTCAAAGCCTCCTCAGAGGGCCAGCTAATGAAACGATAGCTGAAACAGCAACACTAGCTGATGGTTGATGTCTACAACCAGTCGAAGCTCTAAACTCTAGACTATCTATTCTAAAGATTAATCTACTCCAAAAGACTAGAGACTAGAGTTCAGTACCGATTCAATCTCTTGGGGTCCCTGGCAAGTAAAAAGAACAAAGAAAATACATAATGAACTCACAATCACCAGACTTGATTTCCTCCAGTGGAGAATAAATGGTAATTTATAAATGATATTTTCTGTTACTTACACCGCTTTCTCTGTCTGGGGACCCCCTGTGAGAATTTAAAGAAGCAGAGAGAAGAAATGAGATCATGAAAGTCGCTTAACATGTGAGCTCCTTTTTTTTTAAATCAAATGCTTTGCTAATTAGTTCGATCTAAAGTATATAAAAGGGGTAATTAAGGAAAACCTTTTAACGCCACCATACCCCACACGCCGTCACAGCACACAAACCTTTTACATCATGTGTCTCACGGCAGTTACAAATTGGCTAAACACCCCCGGAACACTATTATGCTTACAGAGATTCTGCAAGTTCTTGATCCTGCTGTACTGCTTTAATTTCAGTATATTTCTGCCATCATATAGACATATATAGACAGAAATAACATTAGCAGTATGCAAATGTATACAATGTCACAAGCACTGAATATTTTAAGTATGCTCATTATTCTGTAGATTGATAATAACATGTCATATAGGATTCATACTTAGAGTTTAACAGATCCATTAATACAATACATACTATACCACTGTGGCTCATAATTGACAGGTAGACTCTTGAATAGTGCATGCATGGTCAATAGAAGCAGCTGTCTAACATTAATTTGACAAGACCTGCACTTAATATTAATCCTGTAATTGTTCTTACTTATTCTAATCCTTTCATTCCGCTTTCATGTATACAAGACCTGCTGTCATATATTATTTTTTTCTTCTTAAAATAACACAAATTCAGAGGTTTCAGCAATCTCTCTGCTCCACTGCACAGCATTATTGTAAATACGCTCAGCTGTGGAACAACTAAGTGCTCTATGTTCATACAGTACACCAGGAAAGAGGATCAGGACTTACGTGGAGTCATTGTCCTTCTCTTTCTTCCGTATCCCAAAGGCCTTCCTGGTACGTTTTTTCAATCCTGAGGAGAAAAAAAAGAGGAAAAGGGTGAATTATTGCTTGAAGAGACACCAAAGGCATGACTAAAAGGTAGTGTCTGTGTAGGGGGTTTAAGAGTAGGTGGGGTCAGCTGTGCTTCATCTATCATCCAGGAGATTAAAGACGGTTTTTATGTATTATTGAGTGACTGGCTGCATCGCTGTGAAGGCAAACGCTGTCTTTCAGAACTAAAAATGTGGTCATGGTCATCACAGATGGACAGACAGCCTTGCAATCCTCAAGGCATCATTTTGCAATGGAAAAATCATTAGTACTGTGAAAATTAATGTGCCAAGAATTTAACAAGAATAGCTTAGAGCTGTGGAGCAGAGAGGAAGCTGTTGTAGGTCACACAGCAGAAAATATACAAAACTTCAATCCATAATGCTACCAAGGCATCAGATTGACAGCTGCTCTACTGGAGCTGCTCACTGACCAACAATACAAATGATGACGGCGTTGTTAAAAGCAAAAAGAGTGAGAGTGTGTTTTGGCCTTAAGAAAAGTTTTGGTAGATTTTGAAAAAAAAAAAAAAAAAGTCTTAAATTCAATGTCTGGACCTTGAAACCAACACCACATTTGATCATGTAAGGAAAGTGGATAGTATGCACATCCAACCCCAGTTAAGTGCAGGAGAAAAGAAGCATACAAAGAAAAGGAGAAGTAGTCTGTCCCTACACGGAATTCTGCAACCTCCCATTTCATCCTTATTTGCAAAAAACTGAAAATGTAGTTTTCACCAACGATTAGCAGATATGGCTTGTGCGTTCTTGCTTTCCACAACAACTTAAGCTTAAGTTTCGCTGCACTATTGTTGGATGTACTATGGGTTGAAGTAACAACACAAATGTACAGCAAAATCAACTCAAATGCCATTGTATTGAACTAGAGGATTACACTATAGTTCTGTTTTATATGTTGCATTTCTCTTAAAGAGCTCCATGTTCAAATATCCAATCCAATCATGTCCTCCTTCCTTGGAGGAATTTGAATCACAATACAAAAATAATCTCTAATGCAGATTTAGTATGATTCATTTTATCAATTATACTGTACCATTATGTCAAACAACAATGTCTCAAATGCCTCCTGGCTTATTCTTACCCAAGATGAAAGCCCAGTTGTCCCCCTCCATTTCTTTTCTGATAATTCCTTGACTCTCATTCTTCCTTGTCTGGTCCTGAACTCATCACATCATCTCATGACCAACCTATCTCTTCCTCATACCACATGCAGGTACATACTGAGCCTTAGAGCAGGAACCTGATGCTAACACACACACACACACACACACACACACACACACACACACACACACACACACACACACACACAGTATCAATATCCTGTTCTGTCTGGAACACAAATTCAACACCAGTGACTTCACTCATGAAATAAAGACAATTCTCCTTATTTCTTGTGTTTGATACGGTTTTTTACCACTCTAATATCTTTGCATCAGCATGGCTGCAGCTTAAATGGGAAATCGATCTAGAAAGGCCTACTGACCATGAGGAGGAGTCTTACCCAGAAATACCCTCTCATTGATCTTGCTAACATATTCCAACTTACATCCTGTGAACAGCCATTTTCACAGCTTAAATGAAGGAAATGAGCTCACATACATCCCCAGGATGAAGGCATTTTTACAAATACAAAGGCTTGTCCCATGAAAGGTAGCAACACATGTCCCAGCAGACATTTAAAGAACATATGCAGAGACATGCACACACCTCAAGAAACAGAGCTTGATGATACACTGTACTGTAGGTGATCAGCTGTAAGGGAAAGTCATTGGAGAAAAAAATAGATGAACTGTGAGATGTATAAAAAACATTATATATTTGTGCGTAAATGAGGGTAGAAAACATGCCTTTAAAAGACGTTTTTTGTGAGAAAATCCTGACAGTCAAATGTCCTGGTGTTTATTTTCACATTTCACATTTATTCATGACCAGAAACAGACATTTCAGGTTGCAAATTGCCCAAGGTCATTGGTCAACACATTAGTTCTTCTAGTGATGTACCAGTGCAACATGTCCCACAAGTTGGACACTTTGAAACATCAATAATACAATGAAAAATCAACAGCTGTGGCCTTGCAAAAGGTAATACATGACCAAGATGAATACTTTTTGAGTATATTTTAAGAACAATTCTTTAGTATGGAGAGTGTTGAAACTATCACACTGTTTGCGTGGGTTCTTGTGAGTATGTTTGTGTTGTTTGGTCATTCTGTTGTATTTTACAACCCCCAAAAAGTACCCAAGGTTTAATTTCTGTGAAGTCAGACAAAAGCTTTTCTTCTTTCCTTCTGTGGCTCAACAGGTTCCCTATACTGATCTTGGTGAGGCATCTGTTGGTGGTCTCAGTATGAGGACGCAATGTGCTCTCTCGGCCTGTAGCTTAATAGGGGAAGGACGCTTTACATTTCCCTTCAAAGGCTGTTCAGCAAAGCCAATGAAGGGTCAAAACTTCAGTTTCAGCTTTCTTTTCCCTCTCAACTGCTACTTCAATTCTCATGTTTATTTATTTATTTTAATACCATTCAGAAGCACACTCTTTTCCTTGTCGTGGCCCAGTTTAGTGGTACTTGTTGATTCATGGTCAAAATCTGGTCGTGTATAATTATCTGCCATGATACTGCCAGCTGGGGAGGCCTGCTTCTCTTCACCCTTTTAAAGCAACTTGCACCATGCCGGCATGTTCTTGCATACCAACTTGAAGACATTTTTAAGATTCTGAGTCTTGTCTAATTTTAAACTGCACTGTTGTTTTCAGCAGACTGTATTTGATCTAATTTGTCAGAAGCACATTTATTTATGGTGCCAGCTTGTCTCAGGCTTAAGTTGATGTAGTCAATAAATATATTTCCCACCCCTCTATTAGCCTCTCTTGTTCTTTTTCCCCCTTTAGGTCTGTTTCCCTTTCCTGTAAATCCAGCATTGTCCCCAAGCAAGAGCTGACAGGTTTATAGCTGTGCTAATAAAAGAGTATTTTGCTCGGATGTGACAGAGTGCACATAGCAGCTGTACCCTGGCTACTGAAAGTCTGTATGCTGCATTACATGAGATTAAAATCTGCATTATTATTTCACTTTATTTTAATGTCTTTTACCTTTTGTTTCCTTGTTTTTCTTTATTAAATGTTTTACTTTAATTTTATTGGATTGTTGAGTATCATTTTGAGAAAACTAAAAGAGAAAATAAAAATAAACACTGGCGGATTGCCAAAAGTGATGGTGAAAACTAGGAATAGACCAATTATCGGCCCGCTTTTTGGCAGTTTGCAGATTATCTGTATCAGCGTTTTTATTTGCCTGATAACGGATAAAGTTAATTAAAAAGTGCGCTACTTTGGCTTCGCTACAGCTCTGTGTCTGTCCCTCTGCTTCGGTTTCACTCACCACTGAGTCTGACTTAATGTCCCGTCCACAACACTATCTGACTATCTTCTACTGTGTATTATGTTGAAAGTTTCAGATGTATTAAATAATTGCTTAAAGCATCTAAACAACGTTTTGTGTTGGATTTTGTAACATTCCAAAATCTTAATTTTGACTAAAGATCTTCATTTTCACAGTATATGCATATCGGTTCCAAATATCAGATATTGGTTTTATTACTAATAATCGGTATCGGCGTAGAAAAACCAGTATCGGTCGATCCTTAGTGAAAACAGGCAGAGAGCAGCATATAGAGACCTGACAAACCTGCTGTCTTGCATATATGTTCTTAAGCTTTACTCTCATAAAGTTTTTTTGGGCTATAAAGGCAGGTATAACTAACACTTATGATACAATTTATAAATAACCAGAATAATGTAACCTAATTCTTCAGATCATTCCAAGGCCAGAACAGATACTTTGAAATTGTATTTACACAAGATTCAACTGGCCAGCGTAATTTAAAAAAATAATGCTATAAATTACAGCAGGACCTAAATCTGATTGGATGACGTTGATGTGAAAGAATACATGTATGCGTATGGCAGGGGTTAATTAACTAGAAGGAAATAACCGATTGTGCAGTACCCCACAATGACTTAATGGCTTCCGTGCAGAGGGATGCTAGCACAAGTGCTAATGTAATTAGTGGTCTCTTCTCAAGACACAGTAATGTAATTCTAGGAAAAGCCAAAGGACATGAAGCCAAAAAGGACAGGACACTGCCAATGCCAAACCTAAAAAAAAAAAAAACTATATGACAACCGAAGAACAACAGTATGCTGACCACAGTTAAGACATTCAGTCTGGTAGGAGAGCACCTACAGAAAAAAAAATTGTTTCTTTTACTAGTGTGGGACTTAATTTCTAGGGAATTATTTCCAAAATTATGTTTATTTGGTCTCTGAAAAGAGTTTAGAATATAAGGTTCAGGATAATCTTGGAGGGGTGGGAAGCTAACTTTAGAAAGGGTCCCAAGAAATGAAAATAAACTCACAACAGGAGGAGCACAACCCAGAGCAGCACAGTGCTATTATAACTGTGAGGTCCACCCTTCAACCGACAGGAAGAGGTTGGCACTAACACTGCCTTTAATAGAAATGACCACCAGAAATTATACCTTTTCTCCCATTATTAAATTGAGCACCTGTGCACAAGAGCTCCTTTCAATCCTGAAATCAACTTAGACAGCATGCCTCTAATTCAAAAGCTATCTAGAAAAAATATTACTACATCTAGGACATGCTGTGCTTTTTGTCCAAAGAAGTCCTTTAGTGTTCCTATATGTCTGTCTGTGTTTGGAGGTTAATTCTGTCCTTAGAGATACACTGATGAATAAAGCAGCAGTTGGTTATTTTAGTGAGATCTCTGAAAAACCACAAACTAAATCCAACACTGCAATCACATTTATAGATTTGAATTTGGAGGTAAACTGTTCTCGGATCTCAGCTCTCATCAAGTTAAACTTCCTGCAGCATCTGTTTTGCAGGAACAAGAATTGCTTTAAATCAGTCTAGTCTTAATTGTGTCCGTGCACTGCACCTATTGTGTGATTGTGACCTCCTGTGGGCTTGCATATGTCTGCTTCTGCCAGGAGTATCTGGTGCTTTAGCCTATAAGCTACATTAGCCACAAAGTCAGAGAGCTAAACTTGACACATATGCACAAAAATGCAAATAACGCATCCATTTTGGTAAAAATTCTTATGTTTATGGCTTTACAATACTATTTTTAGTAGAGCATTAAATTGAATTCTTAAACTCTCATTTGCTACTTTATTACAAGTGAACATCTGAGAAAGCTGACCACATTTCTAAATCTAATTCAGTGCCTGTATAATTTATATTTATCCCAAGAAGTGGATGAAAAAATATGTTTACTGTTTATTATTATAATACTGTGTAGTATGCATGTCAGAGCATGCTCAGGTGAGATAACGGCATGAGAGAACAAAAGTGTGAAGACGGTGCGTGGGGTTGTTTTTCGTACTGAGTCAAGCTGTTGACTAAGCACGAGGCGACGCATGTGGATCCACTAACAGGCAGGCAGACACATTAGCAGACAAGGAGACAAGTAATTAGTAGAACAGGACGAAGGCTGGCAGGGACATAAACAAGCAGACAGAAAAAAAACATACAGACAGGCTGTAAGAAACAGTAAGTAGACAAGGTGACAGCATGCACTGCAACAGGCAGACTGACATTCGAACAGAGAGTTAGACAGGCATATTGCAAACAGGAGGTTTAAAAGGCTTTTTTTTGTTGGCGTGACTCATCCATCCTCCTGGCCCTGAGTGGCAAAAAGGAGGCAGGTGAGGAGAGAAAAGCTGCTCGAGACTGGCAGATTCACTAATAACGACCTCGCACTCCTGCAATAATGCAGAGGCAGATAAATGCTCTAATATCATGAGGAGACACGTGTTGTGCAGCTATGTGATTGCAGCTTCCGTCTTGCACTGTTTTTGCAGACCTGCATGGAGCTGAACATTTTAAAGTCTCAACACTGAAGTGTGTCGTTAAAAGAGGCAGAGCAGAGAAGACTGGAGATAGATGTAATTATGTGCTCAGGATGTGCTGATGTGCACAATGTTTATTGTGAGTGCAAAGCATGTCTGAAGATTTGATTTGTGTAGAGAGATGTCAACTTAAAGTAATAGACACAAACTCAAATGGTTCAAAATTACCATCATCTACTAGCCAAATGCTGGTAAAATATGCAAGTGGCTTGTCGATTTGCTTCACTCACCAGCAAAAAAAACCCAATGGTAATCTATTGAGTGGCTGGTCAAATTTGAACATTCACTAGTCATTTGGCTGGTGGACGAAAAAGTTAATTTTAAACCCTGCATACACAGTTTCCTAAAATGTTACACAAACAAGGCAGTGCACACACTGTAGTCTCCCAAAGTTGGTCAAAACATATTTCTACTGGCACAGGAAGGAAGAAAGCCATTTATTCAATCTCCCCCACCTACAGTTTCCCTGCTGCACTCAGGATTTAAGTCACCTCTTCTCTAAACTTCCTGCCTCTAACCTAAAGACGGAGGAAGACTCTGACAGGCCAAGAAGAGAGAAGCTGTCTGTGGATATGTGCCCTCTTTCTCATTACCTGGCAGGACAAACAGAAAGCTAGGAGGGGGGCACGACATGAGAAAACCTCCAGACATTGTCATCGACAGCCATCACCTTCAGCCTCACTGTGTGTGTCAGTGTGGCAGAAGAAATACAAAGATAGGCTGTCAGCTTGCGTTTGTGCCTCTGGATGCTAAACTTAGGCCTTGACTGTACGGTCCAGGTGGCTGTACTGTGAGCTATCAAGTGTAACATTTGCAGTAACAATGTACCCAACACCTACACAAGCGCACACACATTGGGAATTGGATGGTACATGTCCGTTTTGTTGCACAGATGCACCCTTTGAAAAAAAAAGAAGAAAAAAAAGAAGAGATGTATCATCGAGTGACGTCACCCACCTCTAAAGGAAAGTGGGTCAGGGCCAGAAACCATATAGCAGCATGCCGGCAGTGCAGAGATGAACAAAAGATGTTTGATAACGCCGGGAGGGTGGTGATGCACCCATCTGTGCACTTGCTCTATTTCCATTCTATACTGTACCTAAAATTGAAATTTATTGTGGCTGGGTTAGCTCAGTTGGCAGAGCGTGCGCACATATATGGAGGTTTACTCATCGACGCAGCAGCCGCGGGTTCGACTCCGACCTGCGGCCCTTTGCTGCATGTCATTCCCCCTCACTCTTCCCTTTCATGTCTTCATCTGTCCTGTGGAAATAAAGGCCTAAAAAAAGCCCAAAAAATTATCTTGAAAAATAAAATCTAATTAACTTATGTTGTTATGTCTTTGATTAATTGATTAATTATCTAGTCTATGAAATGAAAATAGTAAAAGCGGCCATCACATTGTCATAGAGTTCAATCTGACATCTTGAAAGTGCTTGACTAAGTTCTTTTTTTCTCCACAAAAATGCACAAAAAAATACACCAACTCCCAACTTCCTAAATGTAAATATTTGCTGGTATTCGAAGTTTATACGACAGTAAACTGAATCATTTTGGTATTTTTACCAGTTGGTTAGAAAAAAATAGCATTTAATGTGTCAACTCTGGCGAAGTGTTTTTGCCATAGTTCACTGTTGTCTGATATAGACCAAGCGATTAATCAATTAATCCTGAAAATAATTGGCAAAATTGATCAATAATGACAATAAATGATGGCAAGCCTAGCCGGAACCTGTGAATATATGCCATTTTTGATTAATAAACGAGTTTAACTATTTATCAAATACCGGAATTGCCGCTCATCACCAAGTCATCTCAGCACTATAAGACTAATGCCACATAATATAGCATTCGGTGTAAGATTATTTGCAGTACTTGTCTGACATCTCTTCTTCCAACACATCATTGTTCTTCAGCTCTTCCCCTCACCCTCCTTCACTCCTGTCTCTATAAACAGCCAGCACTCATGGTTCCCATCCCCAGGCTCCAAATAGCATCCACCAAGGACTGTGTAGCAAATGACCCTGCTGCCAGGCCAACAAAGTAGCTTTTGACATGGATTTCTGGCACAAAGACACAGGGAGAATATGTATCTTCCACCAGTCTGTCCATTTATTGACACAAGACTTTCATAGATCAGAGAGGCAGATATGGGAACAAAGTGCCCTCTCCGCCTCCAGCTGCTGCTCAAAACGCTCCTGCTCATGTCACAGTCTGATACTTCTGCGATTTCCTACGCTTGTCACATACAGAAAAACAAAATGAATGGTTATTTCTTACTAGATAATGTGATTAATAATGAAGCCATGTTTTCAAAGTGTGACTGTTAGATACATGCTGTGAAAAGTTTAGGCATTTCTCTCAAATCATTAGCAAATCACAAATTAGATTTGCTCTTTTTAAAACACTCATAGTTCATTGTTTTTCCATTTATAGTGCTGTGTGTACTACATCTAGACACTGGAAGTAGTTTGAAGCTTCTAAACTTTACACAAACAGAGCAACAACTTGAGGGTGGCCTATTATAGTTGGCAGGCAAAACTTTTTTTATACAAGCTCCTTCAAATGTCTCCAGAAAAATACAACTACAGTATGTATGGGTGTTGTCAGACTAGAGTTGTCAAAACCCCTGCTAGGTGTCCCAATCTCCCTTGGAGATGAGTCCCCAGCTATTTCAGTCATGTCCTCCTATCAAAACAGATCACCACAGCCTCTGCTACTGTGGGGAAAAAACAAAAGTAGAAATCCTCCCTTCTTTCATCTACATTAATCTGACAGTACCCAGAATGTCACCTGCAGCCACCCAGCTAAAGCCCATTACCATAGGAAGATGAAATAGCAAGAAGAGAAAAAATAACCTCCTTTTCTCTTTTTTAAGCATGCTGCATTTCATAGCCAAAGTTAACCAGCACATTGGTTACCTGGCACATTGGCTCCGCTCGAGTGACATTCAACAATCGGTTCAGCTAGAGCAGCAGTCATTTCAGAGACTGCTGGAGGGAGGTAAAGCCATCAGTCTCATTTGGGTGTATTTTCCCAGAATGTATGCTCTCTGTGCATATTGGCCTCTATCACAGAAACGCTGTGTGCTCCTGCTGTCCCTCATGATAATGGCTCTATTCTCATACAAGTTTTCATTTAAACATTACCCTGCATAAAACGGTTATGAAATGGCAAAACACTGTTACAGATATCATTTTGTGTAGTTAAGAGATACATTTACTAAATACAAGCCCCTTTTCTGCACAAGCTAACATACTGAAATGAGAAGAAAAACACTTTGATGGTTGCTAGTAAGGCATGAGACTGAAGTGCTACAGTAGTTGGCTGCATGACAACAAACTGAAGATCAGCCTCCAAAAGATAATGGGACAAATGTTTACTTGCCTCATTTCAGGCCTCTTTGGGACAGTGTGACGTCAGCTAGTGTGATATTGTCTGGTTTTCAAAGCTGTTTAGGCGGGTGTTTTAGCTGTTGTCTCGACAACAAATAACTAATGTAAGACATCCACGGTGGATTCGTCAGCCTACAGGTATCATGACAAGTTCACCTTCTTATCATTCCATTGTCACATTTCTGTCAGTGCTGTATAATCATCATTGTCTATACAACATAATAATAACACACACAAGTTAATGTGATATGACCAAATCAAGTCGTGGGTTGGAAATTCAAAGACATGTTGTCATATGATGTAAGACATCTACAAATATATTACACAAGGTATTGTACAAGTCCTTCATTGGGCTTCCACTCTGTTGAATTTCTTTCAGGCCACTGCAGCCTTGTCTTTCTGAAATGACTGAAAGCACACATATACCACAGACAAAATGACTAAAACCTTTTGGTGCCTGATGTAAAATGTAATTTCCTAGGGACAGAAAGTCTCTAACAGGCAGACATTATTTTGTGTTCATCATCATACAAAAAAACAATGCTGCAACATTAAGTTCAGTGAATAAAGAAGGTGGACTGCAGCTCTAACTTCCTGATATGTCTGTTGACCTTCAAGCTAATTCAATTTAAATAGTCCAACTTTGTGCTGTAGGTCCCGGCTTGTCTTCTGGCTCAGGACTGAAACAGAAAGGACCCATTTATCGCTCCTCTCATTTATGTGAGGCTCAAGTTGGACACTGTGGTGAGTTCTCAGTGCTCCAGTCTGGCCTAGTTACTATCACATATTGATCTGGAGTCTCCTGGATGTAGTTTTCTAAAGGTGAAGTGCACCATATAATTCACACCTCAAGGGACTAGACAGCTGCATTCAGGAAAGTATAGTATAAGAGATGCACACTGTTGCAAAATGGTGCAGCTCCAGTCCAGTCCAAAATATTTAATTTTATATATTTAAATATTTAAGTATATTCTATACGCAAGTATAAAATGAAAAGATGAAAAAGGTAAAAAGAAAAGACAAACTATTTGTGAAAACCTCTGTCCCAATGGAAAAAAAACCCAGATAGCCTGTCCACTGATCAACATGATCCCCCGTGTGTTTCTATTGACATGTGATCTGTGTTTGCTGACAAGTGATCAATGTTTCGCTCCCATAAGCAAGTTTGGCAGGATTTGTCTGTCACAGCACTGCAGCACAGCAGAACCGGCATAATAACAGTGGAAATGAGATGCTAATCATTTCAAGCCACATTTAACACAACTTTTGATTTGCTGCATTAACAACCTTAAAAAAATTCCACCAAAATACTTGTTTATATAAAATCATTTACATCTGCCCAGGGGTTCACATAAGGCAGATGTAAACTACCAACTTATTATATCAAAGGATGGGGAAAGCTGAAATAAATGATAACTGAAAAAAATCAGTAAGGGAGGGACAGTTTCTTTTAATTGACAGACCAAGCCAAGCTAAAATGTTCCAAAAAGGTGATTCCACTGGGATGACCATGTGCTCTGTTTCCAATAGATGTATAAAGAGGCAACAAGTTGCTAGCATCTTATCCATAAGACTTTAATAAGGTATTACCGATATAACAGTGCCATCGCTTTCAGGCTCAAACTGCATTGCTTGCCAAATCTTCTGGATATTATGAAGATACTTATGCAAGTATTAAACACTTGATTCACAGAATGTATTCTAATATTGTGGAAAAGTAAATATGCTACATAACATGACTCAACTGTCCAGAGATTTTCCTCAATTTCAAACTCAAATGCAATGATTTAAAGTAAATGAGCCTAAAGGCAAAAGACTGTGTGGGTGTACAATGAAGTGTGATTCACAGATGAGAGGATGGATAATATTTTTTTTTTTCAAAACCAGGAGATCTGTGTTTGCACTGATTATGAACTCTCCATTGTACTGAGGAGATGGAGGATAAGGAGGAGGAAAGATGAGGGTCTGTGGTTTGAAAACATTTGACACACACACACACACACACACACACACACACACACACACACACACACACACACACACACACACACACACACACACACACACACACACACACACACACACACACACACACACACACACACACAGCCCACATTTGATTTGAGTCACCCTTGTGGCTGTTCACACACTTTCACAATGTAGGTTGTTTCTTACATCTTACAGTCAGAAGGTGTTAGACAGAATTGGAAGTTTGTCCTGAGGATAGGTGGTCTAAGTGAAAGAGGATATGCCATAATGTAGCTAAAATAAAATACTGTATCTCCTAGAGAGTAACATTCTCCTCTGAAAATGATCATCTGACAAATATTTGTCATGATGAAGAAGACCACTAGTGAACATGAATGTGCAATGTGTGTGTTTTAATCTGTTTGCTTTTGTTAAAGTGGCCACAGAGACACTTCACAGGCACTTAACAGAATGGGAGCGCAAGGAACACCAAGCAATAAAACAGCGCCGTTAACTGAGCCTAATCAGCATAAAATATCTATACTATAATCTTAGTTCCCTAACCAACATCAAGTATGTTGACTGTAGAGCAAAGCTGTAACTTTAAAACTGTTGCATCAATTGTGTTAAAAAATATTTTTGATTTACTCAAATTACACCCAAAAACGGGAAGATGATCTGGATCAACCAGTCTCCTCCATCTCCTGTGTAAATGGATCAAACTGATTAATTCCTTTCCACACACACATAAGCCTTATTACTCTGCTCAGATTTTTTTTTTTGTAAAAGAACCATGATTTTAGACAGTTTGATAAATACTTGTTAATAAATCCAATGCTCTATACCAAAACTGAAAAGTTTTGAGAGCCAAGACTTAAAACTGCCAAATTATATTGCAAAGGATAATCTATACCAACGTGTGGTCTATATTGCTAATACAACTTGGAGAATTAGTCTGTCTTAGTCCCTTTCTGAAGCTTATACATGTTAAATCTTTGCTTTACAAATGTAGTATGTGTTGCAGGGCAGGAAGTGTTCATGATATTGTCTCACAACATAGCTACAGTTCCAGGCGCAACCGTATGGATGGACAGAAGTAAACCAGTTTTAGGGGCAGTTTGGCGTAAATTAATCAGGTAGCCTTCAGCCAAAAGTAACTGTCCAAGCCACAATTAGGATCTTGGAACAGCAGTTTGAGTGTTATTTGCCCACCTTGATTGCTTGATAGTAAAACTGAGACTTAATGGGGAGACTTGTCATAATAAAATCAAGCCCATATTTTACAAGAGTGAAACGGTACATTATGCTACAGAAACTCTGCTTCCACTCTCAATTACACCCATTGAACATTTCTTTTATGATCCCCAGCACAGCTTTATATCAATGTTTCATAAATCAGGTGTGTGTCTAAGAGTGTTAGTGTGTTGGTAGATAATCCTGGGAATTTGTCTTTTCTGTTGGCCAATGCACCAAGTAACCAATCAGGTAAATGGCTTTGATTCCATCAGATAAACTCTTGTAAAAACTAAGGCTGGGCATTGACTGATAACAGAGAGATTAACTGATTATTCATGAATACGATAAATTCCATAAATAATGCCATTAAATCATGCAACAACCTTTTCTCTACTTAGATCTATTTCACTCTCCCTAGCCTGTCCTTTTAGGTTCCTCCTTTCTCCGTTCCCTTTTTTCTTCTACTCCATGCTTTTGCCTGCCTTCATGTGTGCACATATCAGTGATGGTAGAGCAGAATGTAATTAATAAACTGCCTCTCCTCCCACAAGTCCTGTTAGTAAAATAAGCCTATTCATCAGAGTGTCAGTTCCTCATTGGTCAGCATTGCTTCAATACTCAATACAAAGAGCAGATAGACTGAGCACGTCAGAGTCTATAGAGACACAGTCCTTTAAAGCCCCACTCATTGAATTTTCACTTTTTGTATGGACAGTTTGATTTCCTGTAGAGATAAACTTATTCATGGATTAATTGATGAGCCAATTAGTTGGCTCATCAATTAATTAAGACAAAGAGTTATTTGTCTGATAAAAAGACCAAATATTTTCTGGTTGAAGCTTCTCAAATTCAAGAGGGAATTTGTTTTTGAGCTGTTTGAGTAAGAGAGCACTTTGAGCACTGGTAGCTTATTTGTGACGATATTTGGCATTTTTTGTTGACATTTCAGGACTAACTGAATGATTAATGATTACTAGTATTTCTTAATTGCAGTACTATTTGATTCTGTGTTTTAAAACATGAAGATGCAAACACAACTGCAACTGTACGGTCTTCTGAATTACGATAAAGGGAAACTCAACTAAATTTACACAAAGATATGCTTACTAGTCATGGGAAGAACTACTCTCCTGTGAACATAGGTGTATGTCTTCTGTGGCTCTGTAGGAGCTTTGTCAAGTCTGAGAAAGTAATCCTGACAATGTCATCGGGGGTTTTCTCGGCTTGGCCTTGGATACTACGGATTCATGACAGAAAGATTGCTTTACAAAGAGGTCGGGAGTATCTAATAAAAGATGCAGTCAAATGGCATTATTAGAAATTTAGGATTCAATGTTTTTTGTAACTTAATTCACAGTATGGAACCGGTAAGTCTATCTCTTGTGAGTACTCCAACTTTATGTAAGTGCAATATTAAATTGCTGGAGTACCACTTTAAGTGTGGATGGGAGATATATGTACAAGTAATCCTCAACAAACCTGGGTGCTGCTACTACCAGGGTCTCAACTAGCAACTTTTCAATTACTCCACAGGTTTATTCATTTTTTCTCCTCGGATGCTTTGTCTGGGTTAATTCAATACAAAATCCTTGTACATCAAGAGAAAACGAGAGTGAGAACAGAAGGATTAAAACAGAACTAGATAAATGAGGTAAAAATTGAAAGAGACATTAAAGAGGGATGTGGACAGGCTCAGGCATTACTTCTCTAGGCACTGCATTCGCAGCAGCCAATCAGATGTCTTCCAGTTACCATGCCAGCTTTATGATTTGGCTATGAATATGGTGTGTTTGCCAGTGAGGTAGACATGTGAGTATGTGTATGTGATGTGTGAGAGAGAGGGAACAAGACACAGACAGAGAGGCGTACAGTAGATTGCAAGTCAGATTATGAGGCTGCTCAGAATGAAAAGTTTCCACATGAGCAGAAAGCACTGCTGCACCAGGCTGTGTGCATGCATGCGTGCATGAGTGCGTGTGTGCATGCATGTGCGTGTGTGCATGCATGTGCGCGTGCATGTGTACGTGTGTGTGGTCTTGTCCAGATGAGGCTTGACAGAAAGTTTATATGTATCAGTAGCTTGGATGCAGCCTGGTCACGTCCTCCTTCCATGTGCCCCGAGGGAGCACAGGAAATGACTTTGTTTGTAGAAAAAGAAAACAATTATGAAAATGAGGACAGAAAAAGGAGGAGGGGATGAGAGAAGGAAGAATACAACAGGGTGTCAACTTTGCACATGCTGAAGAGACACAGAGGTGAAGAGCTTTACGTTAAAATGGATGACATCAGGAACAAATGTTTTATATTCTCCTCCGTCTCTTCTTCTTCCCATTAAGACAGGATCCTAAAAAGCTGGCCCAAATTCCTGTGGATTACATCTGCCTTATTCCCTCCCAAAAATCTAATCTCAGTTCTTTCTGGTTAAGGCAGACCGCTGACTCCACCCCTCCCCTGTTCACGCCCAGATTATAGGTTTGGTCAGCTTTAGGTTGCCAAAGGAATGTCCTGACTGTCCATGGTTCATTAAGACAAGGGCTTATTAAAAACCTCTGAATGCATCTTCTCACAGTCACAGCCCTCAAATAAAGAACCACTGACATCATCAAAAAAAAATGGAGCACCGTTTGTCTCGAGGAGGGGTGAGTGAAAGTGATAATGAGGGTGAGAGGCAGAAAGAGAGAGGGGATGTGGAGAAACCACAAGATCTGGAACCACTTTGAGGGAACAGACCATCAATTCCAGTGTCACTCTAATGGCCAGCAATCTGGTGCTGTGAAAAATCATGCATAAACTGCAGGCTGACTGAGGCTACAGACTGTATCTACCTACCCTCATGGTGTAGGTAGATACAGTCAGCTCCTGAAGATATCATTTTAACAGGACATGCCTCCAGCTAGGAACATTGGTTATACTGCTGGCTTTGTCTGGTTACACACACACACACACACACACACACACACACACACACACACACACTACACTTATGTAGGGCTGCAACTAACAAAATTTTCATTGTCAATCTGTCAATAATTTTCTCGATTAGTTGTTTGGTCTATAAAATGTCAGAAAATTGTGAAAATTGTCGATCAGTGTTTCTCAAAGTCCAAGTAGATGTCCTCAAATGTCTTGTTTTAGCCACAACTCAAAGATCTTCATGTAACAGTTACTGTCATCAAGGAGTAAAGAAACCAGAAACGATTCACATTTAAGAAGCTGGAATCAGAGAATTTTGACAGTTTTTTCTTAAAAGATAACTCAAACTAATTAGTTGATTATCAAAATAGTTGGCAACTCATTTAATAGTTCACAACTAATGGATTGATCTTTGCAGCTCTAGACTCATGAACTACTGTTTTATTTTTCTGTTCTTTGGACATTTTTGACAGTAGGAACTTGCACGAATAAAAATAAATAGGTTTGAGAGAACAACATTAAAATATGTTCAATGTTTCAAAAAAATCTAATGTTTTCTTCTTTTAGTAAGCCTAATGATTGCTTATGACCTGCTCTGTACATTTATTTATTTATTAAATGGGACAGCATATGTAGTGTTCATGTTTAACACTTGTCTGTATGTGCTGCTAACATTGTGTACACATGTTGTGTAAGCTGCGTAAAAGGTACTGAAAAAAAGACATTGTTCTTAGTCACTGCTTGTTATGTAACATGCTGGTAACAACAAAAGAGGCCATTGCAGGAGAATCCTGCTACCACTGCTACAATAACTTAATGCATAATGGAGGACAGTATGACTCTATATCAAGCAGCAGTCCTGAAGATGTTGCATGCATGCAAAAACACACACATGATAATACACAAAGAAACAGATGCATACAAGCTTGCACCGTGCAGAACTCAATTGCTGTGCTCCAATGAGACAGCATAAAGGGTTAAAACTGCTGGATTGCAGCCTGCTCCCCTCTCCCTCTCTGGCTCACTGCGATTCAAAAGTATATGAAACACACTTTCTTATTGCTGATGTTTTTGGAAGAGTTTAGTATTTAGGTCAATGAAATGAAGCACAAGGCATGACATCTAAATATTTTATTGAGGAACTAAATAGATTATTATAAGATCAGTTAGCATTGGGGCACTTAAACAAGTTTTAAGTTAAGAAAATTTAGCCAATACGTAAACTTCTCTAACAATTCAGTTTAGACAGAATCCTACATACAGAGTAACAAGGACTGGTTTACTAGTATAGGTGCATTGATCAGGATACATACACAGTAAATGCAGATTTTAATCCTAGATGGATGTAATAAAGCAAAATGTTCTAAAGAGATGCAGATGTTGGTTTTAAACACTAGGGTAAAACTTAACATGAACACAAATGCTGCTGACAACAATCTCCATTTTAGTTCCCAAATTTGAGCTAATACAACTATTTGTAGATAGTCTTATGACTTGCCACGGGGGGGGAGACAACACATAACCTTGTGATTCTGGGTAAATAAACGGCCCTCAGCATGGGTGGAGAAATGTTTGTCAAACGCCGTGTATTTGTGTTAAATGCAAATCAACTTTAAACAACCCTCAAAGATGACACATTCTGCTGATGTTTAAAAGCCTCGTTAGACAGCCCAATCTCAATTTATGAGAAATACAACAGGAAGGAATTCTTATTCCTGCATCCCCCCCACAAGCTACTGATAGTGGTTAACATTGTGGTAAAGTGAGGGGAGTAACTTCTCCCTTTTTAATTTGGACAAATTGCACTCAAGTCACACAGGTCTGCCTAGCTCAGTGGTTTTGGAAATGATGCTAAATGACCAGATATGATTCTCACTCAGTCCCTGAACAATAAGGTCAGTGAGGTAATGAATCTGAATACATGTTTTACAGTTGGCAGGAGTGATGAGCCTGGGGTGTAATGAGAAACACTGCAAATCATCTTCAACACACATCTTTCTTCTGTACTGTCTGGCAAAGCACAAAAGTGTCAAATCATTTTTGGTTTATACGGTAGGCTACATGTTGGCTCCAGATTATTTTGGCAATTCTTCAACCTGAGTAAACAGTGCTGTGTAAACAGATGTATTTGGAAGGACTTTGGTATCAATCTGTCTTTTCTTGTTTCTAGTCTATTGCCATTTCTGTCCTTTCCAGCTTTTATCAGCCTGTCACTTCTCAAATGCTGACTTTAAAACAATGCATAATTAAGTGAGCTGTCTGACAAAAAGAAATAAAGCCTGCACTCTCAGATGCAAAAATATGAGAAGGCATAACTTAATTCATGCCACACTCTGTCTTTTGACGTCACGACACAGCATGGCTATGAGGTGGTTTACCCTCAACTGGGGTGATACTGAAAAGCACTGACATTACTGAGTCACGTGTCACTTACAACTGACATTCAACATTTTTACTATCACTCCTTCAATCACTACTTCCAGGCAGACAGAAAGAATTATTCAACAAATAATCACATAGTAGACAATAATCTATTTGAGTCAACCCATTTGCTTTTGTTTATGACGGTGCTTGATTATTATACAACCACACACAAAATAAAAGTTATACCGGAAAGGTTACCGGAACAGTTTCTCTGAGGATGCAAGCTGTGAAACAATTACTGCTACAGCAAACTGTAATACACTATGTCAAAGACCCAAAACACAGGAGCTGTGGTACAGCAAAGATTACAAAGTGCACTCCCCATAAAACCAACAGTCTTCAAGTGAAAATTCCAGAAAAGGAGGCTCCCTCTCAGTCCTCCCCTGGTGAATTTTAACAAGTTGCTGAACAATATTGGCCGAATATTAAAAATCCTTTGCGGCCATCTTTCATTATAGACACAGTGTTCAGCTGATGCTTCTTTCAGTGTTCCTCAGCAGTGTCTTACAGTGGGACTACACATGACAGGTGCTTTGTGCCGTGTGGTTTAGTTTCACTGTACCTCTAACTCCCATGTCTCCCTGCCTCCCCTTTCTCTCCCTGTCTGCCTCTCTCCCTGCTGATATGGTGAAAATCAATGGCTCCTCTATTCTGTGGAGGGTCTAATGTCTGCTAATGAAATCCTATCTGCTATGAGTCATCCATCTGATAGCTGCTGGGACAACGAAGGACCACCTCTACAGCCTCATTTATGAGGCACACACACTCTTATGGGCACTTCAAATGCTCTCTCTCTCTCTCTCTCTCTCTCTCATGAGCACTTCAAATGCTTATACATCACTTATATATCCCTTAGTTCATTCAGAAAATCATAAATTATGGCCAGCTGTTCCTGTTGCTAGAGCCTGACCAATACTGGATTTTTTTTAGGCTGAGAAAGATATATATATATATTTTTTTTTTAATTATTTTTTTAAATACTTTTATTGCAATTCCTTCACTTAATTTACAATCCATTACCATACAATGCCGTTAAAATAGCCCCATATCATCACATACCCTTCACCATACCTAGAGATTGGCATGGTTTTATTAGCCTAATAGCTGGATTGATTTGCACTGAGAGATGATTTTATGGAAAGTACCCCATGCCAATCTCTAGGTATGGTGAAGGGGGTGTGACGATGTGGGGCTATTTTAATTCCAAAGACCAAGGGAACTTTATCAGGATGCATAGTATCCTGTATCCATGAAATAACTGGCCTTTAAAAATAAAAATCTGCCTGCCTCTATGGGAATTTAACATAGGGGTGTACTTACTTATGCCCCCTGTATTTTAAGGAAGAACATTTATTTATTTACGATACATTATTCATTCACAAAGAAAATTGGTGTCCTAAAAGATTGGATTTTTCCTCATTTTTTTTAATTAAGGCATTAAGATCAATTTGCAAAAGATGATTTTTTTCTACTAGACTCTAGTCAACTTTAGCATGGGTGTCCTAATTTTTTCACATGACTGTATCTATGTATACGCATATACACATACATCTGCTCCCCTATATACTTCTAAACATACATCTATACATACACATATATACATACATACCCAAACTTTTACCTAAGAAACATAGGAGTTGATTTGTGTGTAAAAACTTAACACACACCATAACTTAGTTCATTCATTCATTTATCAGTTAGTCTACCAAAAACACTAAGAAAAAGGAGGGAAGTGCATGAATAAATAACTACATCTTTTTACATAACAATAATTGGTATACATCTACAATTTAAATCCATTGTTATTCATAATTCACTGATATATTTTTTTAAGTGATTTTTGATAAGGATTCCTTACATTCTTTTTTTTTTTTTTTTTACAAAATTGTCACCAAGATATGTACTTAGCGTGAAATGAATGTGAACTTGACCACTGCCTTGAAATAAATATAATAAATAAATAAACTTGTCTCTGCTCTCTAATGGACAGAACTATGTGGTGGTGTTACTGTTCCTACGTCAAACTATCTTTGGAATTTATGTACTGCAATTTCTTGTTACTTATCAGCCAACATAAAGTATACCGATATATCTGTGTAACATTCGCCGATATATAGGCTAAGCCAATTTATTGGCCGGAATCTAATAGACAGAATATCCTTAAATTCACTTTGCAATCTCTTCCTAAAAAAAAAAAATCAAAAGCTATATAGTATGTGTGTGTGTGTGTGTGTGTGTGTGCGCGTGCAAAAAAGAGATTGAATCAGCTCTGCAACATTACATGTGATAGCTCATGGTATGCGTAAGGTCTCTGACTCGTGTGAGCCACGACGATGCCTCAGTCCCAGGTGTTCCATTTTCTGTTTCTGAGACAGAGCACACTCAGGGGCAACATACTCAGATTTGTCTTAAAGACCAATAACAATAACCTTAACATGACCCTAACTTAGAGTCACACAAATTGGTGCATGTAAACACACTGAATTCCAAAGAAATAAAATACTCTTGCATGCAACGATGCAGAGGGATATTTCTTTAACTCTTTCACTCGAGTCTGCCTCCTTAACCAGGCCTACAGCCTAATGTACACGGAGAGAACAGGAAGGTAAAGCCTCACACTCACACAAACAGAAACTGTCAATGCAAACAGTACAAGCTTGAAAACATGTCATATATAGCTGGCGAGACACTTCACAGGCTGAGTTTCTCTTTGATCACATCGCAAACACTTAGTTCATCCCTCTTTTATGAATCAAATTTCTCTTTCCCTAAACACAGACATCTCTCTTTTTAACTCTCTCTCTGCAACCTTTCAATCCCTCCCCATCTCTCAACCTAACTAGTATCAATATAAACGCTGAAAAGCTCTTCCTGTTGCTGTGTCTTTGCGTCACTGTGCTAGTGCATCCTCCGCTGATTGAAACTGACATCTGTTTGCACTGGTCTGGCTCACAGCCATAAAACAATACATACACAGGGAATGCTAGACCCAGACACATCCACAGATATGGCAAAGAGGGGATTTGTCACACACACAAGGATTAATACAATGCCACTTTTTCTGATAAACCTAGTGTTGAAAAGATTTATAAAATGGGAGGAAGGAAGGGACATGAAAACTGAAGCCTAAAAAAAACATTTAAAAAAAAACTGATGTCAGCCGTATAGCTTTCATTTTATAGCTTAATTTGTTCTTTGCTGCTATATTGTTCTTACTCCCACAGAGTGTGAGGTCAGGTTAAAAAAAAAAAAATCTAAAATATCAATGCAGGTTTTCATGTCAGCTTCCAGAATCAAACAGCAAAACATTCTTTATAGAGTCAAAAATCAGGATGAAACTAATTATATATTCCCGTATTCCTTTACATGTAACCCTTGCAGAATAAGTGCTGTTTCCCCGGGGCTTGGATAAAAGTATTTTGGGAAAATAAAGAAATCACTAATTGAAGTAGATGACACAGGTTTAGGTAAGTGGGTACTCCAAAAAAACACAAAAGGCCTCTCATCAGTGCATAAATACAACGGATGATCATGTGTTCTGATGTTTATCTCATAAACGAAGAAGGACCACACAAATGTAATCCATTTAACTGCAAGATTTCATGTTAATTTATTAATTAAGTAGAGTGGAAGGAGATTGAGCCAAACACTAACAGTCAGCTTGGGAGCTGAATACATTATGCAGAGAAGAATATTAATAATATATGTCCAAATAAATCCAACTTTCCCTGAGGGGGATCCCTGCCACCATGTCTATCCACCCCTCCTTCTACAGTATAATATAAAAGACAGTGCTAGAGGAAAAGGTGTAGGAAAGGAAAGAAGGACAACAGGACATACAATATACTTAGGGGATGAATAGAGTGAAGGACCTTTCAAGAAAGGATGGGATGATGAAAAAGATGGTGGGAACAGAAGAGGCAGAGAGAAGACAGAGATGCCACCAGAGCTCTGTGATGGCAAATGGTTTATACAGCAACTTGCATGGGCTCACTGATGTGAACAAGATTCTACCTGAACATCACAACACCATTTGGCATGAGGAAAGCAAGGCATTAGCACACCATTCTAGTAGATTGGGTCCCTCTGTACACATGGGTGTGGTGACAAAATGAGGATGTACCTGAAGCTGCCATTTTGATCCAATATGCAAATCCAGAAGGGTAACATAAAGATCAGATTAAATCTATCCCCCTTCCCACCACATGAGCTGATCAGACTCCAAAAAAGCCACAAATGAGGAAGTGACTCAACAAAATACAGGCCTTTCACGATGATTGTACTGTCCTCTGCCCTCTCCCTCCGGGGCTCTGATACGCATTGCTGCTCTCTGTGTATCTCTTCCACTCTCACGATATCCTACTTGGACATTTTAACTCCCTTCATCTCCTTTTCTGTCGCCACCACTCCTCATTTTGTTTACCTGCTTCTTCCTGGCAATGGCTTTCTAGCAGACTCTTCACTCTCCCTTTCTATCTACCAGCTTGTGTCAGCTTATTTGTGTGTGTGTGTGTGTGTGTGTGTGTGTGTGTGTGTGTGTGTGTGTGTGTGTGTGTGTGTGTCTCTCTCCTCTAATTGGGTACTGTGAGTTGCTCTCCTGGCTGCACTACTATGGACTCTGTAAAATACACTATTATGAAAGCAGCATTTTTAATTGTGTATGTCTCGTTCGAGAGATACACTTTGTAATCTTCGAAGTTAGGCTGTGACCTGTACACATCATTGTGGCGTGTGTATGCGAAAGGACACCCAGGTAATGAGTCAGTCAAACAGACAGCACAGTATATTCACAAATATTTGTACAAATAAGACTTATGTAGTGTCTTACTCAACAACACAACAGCATAAAGATAATTAACAGGGCACTGAACTACATTTAATTGGTTTTCAGAATTCCTGCGTGTTGATTGATCCATCAGAGACTTTCCCTGCACCTTTCTTGTCATATTCCAAGACACAAAAGCCCCTGTGGTGCCATCTCAGTGATGGCAATAGATTTACAGCAGCAGCCCCAACACAATACACGCTTTTATGATAAAAACTAGACCCACTGATTAAATTAGACCACACATCTTTGACAGCAAATCACCTACTGTTTTGACAGCAGGCTCCTCTAATCTCTGCGTGGGCTCTGTCAGGATGAAAACGGCATCCCTAGGTTAACAGTCGGTGCTACTTCCTGTTGGGTTTTAATCTGGTATGTGTAACATTTTAACTTCAATAAACCAGTATTGGCACCAATGGGAAGATGAGAGGGAACTACTGTATGGTAAATTGTTTTTGAAAACATTATTTTTTTATTTAGTCAAGGAAAATTATTTCCTAAATTACGTCCAGTGTACGGATTTACTATGCACTGCTTTTCATTTTTAACTACTTAACATCTTTAAAGCTGCAGTGGGCCAGCAAATGTAAGACCTCTTCCTGCAGCTCTCCCCTCTCTGTCGCAAGGGCATTTGTATGCGCAGAACAGCCAATAGGAATGCTCTTTCTCTGTAATGACCTGTGATTGGCCAAAGTCTCCCGTCACAGGCTAGATTTTTTAAAGCCTGAAAACAGAGCAAAGGAGGAGATGCAAAAGTATAGTTTTCTCTCAGATCACTTGAATAACAATATGCTGAAAAATTATTATGTAATTTTTGCCCAAGGACAACAAAAACAAATTGCCTTCCACAGCTTTAGAGCATGATCCTTCCAAACGCACAAACACAGTTTAAACAGTCGTTTGTTATCTGATGACATTTTTGAAAAAAGACATTTTTCAAGCTTTCCCCAACTGCCGCTAGATTACACAAACATGTTTATCTGGCTTTGAATCTTGGGCATCATTACATAAAGTGTGTGTGTTTGCCAGCACAAAGAATGTAGTCTATGAATGTATGTATGTATATTTATGTATTTATGTATGTACGTACGCATGGATGAATGAATGAATGAATGAATGAATGTGGTGGTAAGGAAGAGAGTGTGAACAAGACCAGATTGATTTTGACTAGAGATGCACCGATCTGACTTTTTCAGTCCCGATACTGATACCGATACCTGGGTTTTGTGTATCTGTCGATACTCAATACCGATCCAATACCGTTGTTGAATTAATAATAAACTGTATACCTTCCACCTCATACCTTCCTTCCACCATGTGGAAGAGACTAAAGGCACCAGACTTTCCTAACTAAACATTACTTTCCTAACTAAGACAAAATAACAGATTTAATGTATTGAATTCTTATTTATTTGTTATTTAAAAAGCAATTTCGCATTCAAATCGAAAATAGAACGTAATCAAACTTCTTAAAATAAATTTAAATAAATAAAATGTAGCAGTAGAAACAAAATAGTGTATTGGTCAAACATACAATAGTAATCAAACAGTTCCCAAAAATTTTTTGGGATGTGCTTGATTAAATTGGTAGTATTGTACTTTGCAGTACTACCACCACCCCTCAAAACATGTACTTTGCAGACATTGCAAACAGCCAACGAACTAGCTGGCATGGCAAGCGTGAAATATCTCCACACAGCCGACTCTTTGGCCCGCTCCACGTTGCTGAACGTTTAACTCAACTCTTCCAGCATGCGACACACTTGCTGCTGATTAATGACGTAGAATGTGCTGCGGTGGATAGGCCCGTAGAACGGTTCATTTTTCCCCTTTTCGATCCAGCTATTTTGTCAATATTGGGGCCGATATCCGATCTTAATATCGGATCGGTGCACCCCTAATTTTGACTGCTTTTCCTTCGTCTCCTCTCTCGAGTCTCTGTCTCTGTGTGTCTTTGTTGTGGGAAAGTTCACTTGGGTCTCTGTCAAACGTATTGTCAAGCACAGTCACAAATGAACCCACATGCACTTTGATGACTGAACAGACATACACCGACACATTTTTCATACCAGCATTGTATGATGTAGCGTTCCGTGCACACACTTATGTTATTATTAGGAAACGCCAGTGACTCAGACTTGTCACTTCACTCCAGAATACGTACTAACGTCAGAAGTAGCCTCGTCTATCACTTCCTCAATAACCCCCTCTTTTACATCTTTAAATTAACTCAGTCATTTGTACACAGCTGAAACACATGCAGGCATCTCATTATTTGCTTCACCTAAGGCAGCATGTCAATGTACACAGTCATTATTTGGACACACATACAGTACACACACACACACACACACACACACACACACACATAATACAATCACGTTATTAAAGCATGCCACTCCTGCTATGCTCCACTGAAGGACTTTCCACAAAATAACAGATTTGTCCAATTAATCACTACCTAGGGACTACAACCTACAATAAGACCTGTATGCAATTATGTAAACAGCTTTTATTTGAGTTTTTAAATCTGTGTAGGGCTGTGTCTATGAAGGACTAGCTTAGACGAATACCAGAAGAAACATGGACTTAAACTATGACTCAGGATGGAGAATAAGTGGCACCAATGGTGAGGTATGCCAGGTAGACACAATTCTGCATTTTACAGATGCATGCACAGACAGTGTGCTGCTCTATTTCATGCCATTGTAAAATTACTGCTAGGCCACTGAGGGCTGTTTCTGATGCATCAGCCCACATGAGTTATGCGTTTGGGCCAATGGCAATTAAATTACTCATTTGGGTCTGCAACAGGGAGCAGTCGCAATCCTTGCACAGAGGACTTCAAGTGGAAACACACAGTATACCCTTAACAATGTTTTCATCAACATGGAGACCTACCGGGTGCACCATTCTTTATGATTTTGTGCCCACATCAACCCACCAAATAGCCTACTTATTTTTTCAGATATCGATGAAAATATGCACTTGGGAGCCTCTGCCCAGCTCATTACCAAAACAGACATGAGTCAGCCTCACGATTGTTATTTGGGAAACCATATGGCAGCAGAGTCCTTCCAGAGTTAGAGCCTATTGGACGCCATGGTATATGGAGCAGAGTTCACCAGAGATATTCTGACTATTTGACATCACTGATATAGATATAGATATAGATATAGGCTTCTCAAAGTCACAGGGTAATGTTTTGTGGTAATACAGTGACAGTGTTTGTGTCTGTTAGGCTAGGACAGTTGCGTGTTTGAAATTATTGTATGATATGGCTGAAGAAACATTACCACAATCCAACATAGTATTATTACTTCGACTCCATTTCAATTGTTCCTGTTATGATTTGACACTATAAATAAAATGTAATTGAATTGTTTGAAATGTTGTTTGAGTGAGTTTGTGTGGCAAAAAAACATCCCCCTAATGCAGCTTAGAACCAAGCACCCCAACTCGAGCTAGTTTCCTCTGTGTCACGTGGGCACAGGTCCGAGTGTATTGATTCCAATGGGAGAAGTGAACGTGAACACAGAATATGAGAGATCCTTTCGCCCCATAGACACCCAAGTAGATAGTGGACCCATTTCTCACAAGCCACACATCTCAAATACACTAGACACTAAAATGGCATTTTTCAGATATACACAGCAGGAGAAAATTTACTTAGTTTGAGACCTGTTTCTGTCTCAGGACCAATCTCTCGCGAGCTCTGGCAACACAGAGAAGCTAACGTCAGCTATCGCTCATGAACACCCTAACAAAACTAATCTGCTTGATGCTAAATATGTCTTTTAGCTGAGTAAATATCTAACGTTAGCAAAAGTAAATATTAATAAATTATTCAAATATAACGCTTCATTCTTCCACAAGACGTTCACTACACGTTCAAACGAGGCCATGCCTTTTTAGGAGACAGGAAGTGTGTACCGTTTAGTGATGCTTGAAATGCGTTATCTTTAGTATAAAGGATCTTTGCCCCAACCCCAATTTTTGTCCTGCTCATGCCAGCAGGCCTTGAGCCAAAACATGTTGAAAATGGTGATGGGTAAATGTTAAACTGTAGTCCAAGTGCTGCCAATAGATGCATAAGCAACACACACTGGTTACTTCACAGGGATTTCAGCAGCAATATCCTGTTGCTCTCAGTACAACTCAATTGAAAGAGAAGATCATTTATGCGAAGATGCTTTTGACAAGCTGAGTCAGTGGATATGACCCTGCATGCATGTGTGCCATGAGCAAAACCAGATAGACAAGGAATTTAATTGTATCATAGCAGAAACAATACAATCATACTAATATAATGTATTATTCGAGATCACAAAAGCAAATAATTATCAAGTTTCATATAAAGTCAGGTAATAGACCTTTAAGGAATGAAGTGGAGCCCGCCATATGGCCTTGTGTCCTCTCTGCCCTCTACTCTGCAGCATTCCAGTCAAGGGTTTATCCAAGTTTCAGCCAGACAAGTTCTAAGTACTGGGCCTCCCTGTGACAGTGATTCCTACTGTTGCTAACTAGGATTAACAAGACTAGAAGTCTGAGACCTGCTAGTGGCCAGGATAGTATGCAGAGTTCATTACAACCCACAAAATTGTTAGATGTAGTCAACAAAACTCTGCAACAACATACTGAAAAAAAATACTAACAACATACTGATTCTGCTATTCTTACAGCCTTGTCAGTGCCGGGTCTATAATGGCAACTTTCTCTTGATGGTTGTGCTACAGGAAATGCCATGGCTTCATTAAAATCAAAAAAGGGTTTTCCCTATTGGGAGCATCACTGTACTCAGCACATTTTAGAACAATCTGCCAATATGATTATAAGCTATTTTGTATACACAGTTTACAATTTGGCCTGAATGTGTAACAAAAGGAAGTGTCCAAAATGCTAAATGTTTAGGCTCTAGGGAGCACGATAAAATGTCATGGTAGTATGCCTGTTGCGTGTTTGATGTTGTTTGCAAGAGCAAGTTTTGGCGAGATAGTAGAGTGCTAGAGGAAAGGTCAGAGGGTCACTAAAAGCAGTATTGGACATTAAGAGAGTATTCACTGATGACATCTTACTTGAATTTTCAAGTGACACACTGCTCTACAGTTAGAAATTGTATCTATTAAACTTCACTTTTGTCTCGATGATGTCTAAGCCTCATCGTTATAGCTCTTACCCTCAAAGTCCAAAGGGATCAGGATTCCCATAGCTGAGTAAATTATTAGTGAAACAACCACCACACGTGCAGGCTCTCGTGAGTACAAAAAAGCATACTGGAGATGTGTTACTTAAAATGACATCTGTCTAGGATGCAGTAATCCCACTTGCAGTAAACCCAGGAAATTCATAGCAAATAATCATGGTAAGTACTATCAGACCATTGTAAATTATAGGGGAAGAGGATTTTTTAAGGAAAAACACAACATAGAAAAATGCATTTCTAAAAGTATGTTTGATTTTTGGATTTACTGTAGGGACTTTGCCTCATTGTGATCATCATTTTGGAGGTTACAGTTCACCAACAGTTAAAGGTGCTCTAAGCGATGTTGGGTGATGTTACTCCTTGTTGACGTTCAAATTCAAAAAGATGTGTTTTCAAACAAAACGAAGACTAGCTCACTCCTCCCTCCTCCTCCTCATCCCGTTCCCTCCCTTCTGAGCTTCAGTGGAACCCCCCCAAAAAAAAAAAATCCTTCTTGTCCGTTATTGGCTGAACACTGGAACACGGTTTGTGTATGTTTGCATGGTCCAGGTTGGACCACTTTGTTTTTGTTGGCGTGTGTGGACCCTAGGCTGTATACAGAGACCGCGTTTTTTTTACAGTGCGTTTAGGGGACCGGCAGCTTGCGGATAGTGAGGAGATGTTTGCTGTATGTGACAAAAAATGTTGTAGCCTAAAAAACGCGTGACATCGCTTTGAGTACCTTTAAATTTAACATTAATTAAACCTCCCTGTTTTTAGCTGCTATATTGTGTCTACAGGGAAGGGGGTTATCACCAATATGAATACCGAATCTCTCCCTTTGAACTAAAATGATGTAATTACCCCATGTCTTCTACCCTGTGTGTGGGACAGACATTCTGGTCATGCCATTCTAGCCATGACATGGGGCTTTAAAAAGCAGAGCTAACAAGGATTAGCATCCAATTTTAACACCTGACTGTAATCCTGCCCTCACACAGTCCATGCTAAGCCTGCGCTAGCCATGCTAATGGAAGGGAAGAGGTTTGCAGACAGTCCACATTTTTTCTTCTCAACCGTTACCTAACAACTTGGCTCGTGACAAATGCAGTGGATGACAGGACAGCACACTTGCGGGAAAGGGGGAGCAGTAGTTTAGCTTGTGATTTCTTACTGTTGAAGTAAAGTTGGATAAGTCGGTTCTATTACTGTATTATTTTTGTTCAACTCTGCTTCTGATTTTATATCATGATTCAACACTGTACAAAAAATAGAACCATGTGATTTGTATACTGCTTTGCCCTGCAACAGAAAAAAGAGAGTTGCCTAGATTACCTATCAACACACTGTCACTATATTTTACTGATCAACAATGTGCAGAGCTAAGCTTTACCTTCAAGACACATACTGTATCATAAACCAAACACCAAAAGGGAAAACACTGAATCACTTTGGGTTGATAATTAATTACTGGCTATTGTGTGGTCAGCTATAATTGCCATGAGATATCCAATATTAATAATTATATATCACGCAGATACTGGCGCAGTCAGCATGAGCTTATTAGACATTATTGGGCACAAGGTAACTGTGTGCTACAAACACAGCTCTGACAAGGGCAGAAAGGGTGTAGCCTTATGTATCATGGTCATCATCTAAATTATAACCTACTGAGCAGTTTTTAGTTTGTATAATGATGATGCGTGTGACAAGCAAGGATGCTGTTATGGTTGCTGTCATTACAATCTGCTCCAGGCTGTCAGGCTGGCTGTTGTTTGCGTTTTTCATGATACAGTAGCATGGCAGTTTAATACACCAATATCAAACATTCAGGAGAGGCTGTTATTGTTTTATCAGTCTTTTTAAACTGATTAAAATGACTTTCATATTTATCTCGATCTCTCTCTGACTTCACACAGCAGGCCAGTAATCGCAGACCTTTTATTAATCATGCATGGGCAGTTAACAATGAGAACGGACATGAAGAACAGTTCAATTATGCTCTCCTACAAATAGGAAACTAATCACGAAACTTTTGAAAAGAGATCTACAGACCCTTTTGGTCATATAACTATTTAAATTCATTACACGGTTATAGTCAACTTTTAAAGCCGTTTTTACTGAACTACTTCCTGTTTGGCATGTGGAAGTGATCCATTCAGTGGTTTGACTTTATTTAGTTGTTTATTTACTTCTGTGCGTTAAGTGTTAACCTCTTTATTGCAAGCCCAATTCCCCTTACTGTGCAATAACGTTTGAATGACAGAATTAGCCTTAGATTGTTTTCATGGTCTACACTTCTCCACAAGCTGGCATGGTGGTCATGATATCGTTACTGCCAATTCTGTAAAACTTGGAAATGTTGTCTTTTAATCGATCAATCTTTTCATTTGTCACATGAAATCATAAACAAACATAACATCACGTCCCACTTCATGACATCCTTACAGAAACATTAAACATGCACCATACTTCAAGCTATTAGGCTCAGCATTCGAAATAAGAAAAAATGTGGTTTAGGACTGCAAATTATATAACTGAGAATTATTGCTGAAAATCAGTACAAACTGCTAGAAACTAACTAACTATCTGAGAGCTGCCACTTCAAAATCAATATATAGGTTCCTGCCCTCCCCTACAAATCCACTCCTAACTTAACTGACCGGGCTACTATGTTACTATGTAACATTTTCTTTTTCAAAACATCATCATTCCTTTCAAAACTCTGACAGACAGACACACACATACACAAACACAACCAGACAGCAAGCTAATGAGATTCTTCATTAGCAGCAGAAACGCTGGCATTGAGTTCATTTACTAAATGCACCGGAATAAACATGCTTGAGTGACAACATCGTCTAGAAAAAGAAAGAAAAATTTACATATCTGCAGTGGTTAAATATCGTAAGCAAAAGTGACCTAAACGTATTTTCCTTCAATGTGGCCTATGTATCGCAG
This sequence comes from Sander vitreus, assembly GCF_031162955.1. Classification (NCBI taxonomy): domain Eukaryota; kingdom Metazoa; phylum Chordata; class Actinopteri; order Perciformes; family Percidae; genus Sander; species Sander vitreus. The sequence continues at coordinate 8,448,789 of NC_135863.1, forward strand.
ACTATGGAAGCTTACATAATCCAAGGTTGATTCAGTAAAACATATTATGGTTGTTCTGGTCAATCAAATGGCAAGTGGTTAACATACTGTAGGATGCCTAAACCATATGAAAGATAAGGAATAAGAGATATCATATGAAACAGATGGATGGATGGATGGAGGCTTTCGCGTGCCAGCTGCAGAGCTGTAGGGATTCATCCCTCCATCACTGGCCTTCCCCCTGATGATGTCATCAATTAAAGCTAAAAACTAAAACAATCATCAGTTTTCTTTTTCCTCACTATGCTCAAACCAACAGAGATCGATCGGTCCAACCATGGGTGGCTACAAATGTACGTATGCACCCACCCGTACAGATATGCAATCCACACGCCAGTGCTGGGTAAAAATGGCAATGTAGTGTGAGCAGATACACAGCAGAGTCTTATGCTACTATGCGTGTGTCAGTGCATGTGTTTCAGAGAACACCATACAAAGAGAATTTATACAAGTGAGCCAGCTGGGCACATAAGCCCTCCTGCACAATAAATCCAAATAATCCTTTACGATGGGAAGCGGGGGTGGGGGGTACTATGCACATACAGACACACACACTCAGAAAGGTGCACACGGTTCAATTAGCTTCGCTATTGTGCCGCTGTGGTAGACATTCAGTGGCTGTGCCCTTTTCCTAAGAATAACATGCAAGTCACTGGAATGTATGCACTCAAAATAGCAGGGCAGTATATGACATCTGAACCTCCCAAACACATACACGCTTGCCAGCAGATGAAGCGCTGTAGGACAAGGACATAAAGGGGGATTACCCTGAATAGCAACAGAAAAGGGGACAGCACAATAAAAATCACCTTACCTTCCATCATGGTTGCAGATTTGCATTCCTCTATTTCCAAGGAGCCTGAAATGAAAGCAGAAGGCGTGGGGAGGGGGAGAAGAGAAGAAGCCCCCAGTTACCAGAGAGACAGTAGAATTGATGGGCAGCAGAGCAGCCGTGTGCATGTGGCTAACGCCCTGGCTAACTGTGAGCCTCCGACACCCCCAGACGTTGCCTGTCAACTAGCCCAGGAGGACAGAGAGAGAGAGAGAGATACAGAGAGAGATAGAAAGAGAGAGAGAGGAGAGAGGAGGGGTAGGGGCCTGGCCGGGTTTGCTGCCGATCAGAGCTGGGGCTTAAGCCATGGATGATGCTGCTGCTGCTCTAACCTACACATTCAGCCGAGGATGCTGAGAGGTGGGGGAAAAGCTCACTGGAGGAAAAGAATAATTAAAGAAGGCAGGGTAGATAGAGAGAGGGAGGCAGAGAGACTGAGAAGGAAGGTGGGTTATGTGTGTGTATGTGTGTTTGGCAGTGGGGGTGGTTGTGTTGAGGAGGGGCAGAGGCAGTTTGCTGAGGTCAGAGATGGCCTCAGCCAATCCCTGCAGCTCTTTGTTGAGTCACATGGCTTGCAGCTTGAATCTCCTGACACCATGGCCCAAGAGAACTCTACATCAGTACCCGCTCTCGCTTGACAAATACTTCTGAGCATGCACTGAATATACACACGTTTACACATCCAAATAGAGGTGCAGAAAAAGCCACCAAACATGTACAGAGTAAATACAGAGGATACACATATGTGGTAAACACACACACATACACAAACATGCACCCCTCCCCTACACCCTACCTTATGTCAGTGCAGTGTGCCAAGCCTGCCCAGCGGTGAAGGACATTAATTATTTGCTCGCGGAGAGAGTAACGTGCAGGTGTGAGCCAAGTGACAACCCATGTTGAGGACACACACCTACACAGACTCTACAAATAACACACCACTGCACAAAATATGTGCTCTGCACCCTCCTGCACAGTGACTATTCCTGTAGTAGCTGCTTGTGTGTGGCTGCATGTGTCCCGCCCTCCTTGGAATAAGGTGCGGTTTCACTGCCCTCTCTGTCCCTCCTCCTCTCCCCGTTCCCTCCCACCTTCCCCTCTCTCTGCCAGTCTGTCACTGCTTTCCCACTGCACAGGGACGAGGATTGGTCAGCGTGACGTCATGGCAACGCAGGCTACAGTTGCAACTAACGAGCAGGAAGGGCCGATGACCGGACAGCCCCCAGAGAGGGGTTTGCGCTTGTGTTTGTGTGCTGATTAATTTTCTATGAGAGGGTGCAGAGAGAGAGAAAGAGAGGGAGGGAGGGAGGGAGGGAGGGAGGGGGTGGGTGAATGTTTATGTGGACAAACTAAAGAGCAGAGGAGACTGACAATTGTTGTCAATTGACAAAATTGACAAAAGTGATACTTAACAAAAAAAAAAGAAATCTGAGAATGAACCAGGAACAAATGCAGCAAGCAATTGCAGTCTAGTATTGTTTCTAGGATTATTGTCTTTATTGTTAGTAGTAGTGATAGTAGTCATCGTAGTACTTCATATTGTGTATCAGTATAATATATATATATATATATATTTCAAACTAAATATCCTTCGTTTTGTAAGGTCAGACAATATAAACAATCAGAAATGTTCAAGTAAGATTTAATAAAGAATAAAAAACAAAAGTACCAAAAATATATATAATAAACATTACAAATTACTAATGTTGCACTATTTGTCCAAACATTAAAACAGAAAGATTTCTTGTGTCAGTGAATCTTACTTATTTTTAAGGAAGCCAATGTCCAGGATAGCAAATGTAACATTTTCCACAGAAAGAGAACTTAATACCTTTTCACCACTGCTGGTTGTTTATTATCCTTTTTTTCTATTATTACTGAGCAGGAGTTAATGTAAGAAATCTGTAAGAATATTGAGAGAACTAAACTTCTCTTTTTAAAGCCATCGTTCTGTGTATTTCTTGAGCATTATTCAGCGGGTATCAAGCTGCGCCGTCATAAATCTACTGAGCCAGGGAGTAATGTGTGTGGCGTAATGGTGTTCACATAGATTACTTTGTATACATCCATATGCATATATGGATGTACACTGTATACTGTGTGTTCATGGGGAATCCTATAGCCTGTGACAAATAAATAGATTTCCCCCCCTCTATCTATCTATCTCTCTGTCTGTCTGTCTGTCTGTCTATCTGTATTCAGTTATGCTTTAACAGAAGTCAGCCGAGAGCCTCTCAATGCCCAATGAATCCTCTCCAGTCAGGCCCATGTGATAGGGTCTCCCTCCCGCCGTCCCTCCCTCCAAATCTCTCTCTCTCTTTCTGTGATTTATCACTTCTTCCCTTTTCATTTACTGATTTATCCCTTTTCCTAACCTGTTATTTTTGTCAAGCTGCCTCTATATGGCTCATTCTGTCACTTGCCTCCTCCCTCCTTTCATCCCTCTGTCTCTCTTTGCCCAGTTCCTCTGTCTTAACACCCAGCAGATGCTCCCCAAAAAGAGGGTACCCCACCCTCCTACCAGCTTTAACTCCCTTCCCCCTCGTTCTTCCCTCTCCCCCTTCACTCCAAACCTGTATTTGGTGATTCCCTGCCCTCTCATCTGTTTGATTATTTCTGCTGCCTCCCCTTTTTTGTCTTCTTAGCTACATCATCTTTTCTGTTCTCGCCACATCTCTATTTCCCATCACTTCCCTTCTCCTATTTTCTTCTACATTACTCCTCTTGACTCAGCCCTGCTCACTTCCTTGGCTGCGAGACAACAAGCATCTTCTCCTGCACTGCCATCTAGTGTTCACTGAGAATCATGACTGATATTTACCATTGTGCTGGTGTTGAGGCAGTGCTGAGGAGGTAAAATATTATGGATATTTGCTATGTGAGGTGTAATACCATCAATATACTGTACTGGGCATGTCTGGGGCAACTAGGCTGATATTTGGCAATACAAATAAAGAGATATGTATAGTGATTTTGCAGTTGACAAATGCTGCCATGCCAGCTAGTGGAGGAGTGTAGAATAAGGGAGGAGGAAGGGAGGTGGATTTGCTAAATAAAGCCTAATGCCTTATAAGCTCTGTTTTGGAGCTGCATGAGTTGGAACAGCCTGAATAAAGACACACACACACTTATGTCATTTACTATGGAGAGTTAGACAATCACTCCCACCCAAGTATATAAAGTGGGCATTTTCTGCATAATATACCAGAGAGGTAGCATTTATGACCACCTTGATGAGCAGTTTAAAAAAATATATATTATATTGACTAAATTGCAAAACTACCTCTGTTGACACAATTTTGGGGTTGCATACCCTTATGTAAAAGCACCTTAACAAATGCAAAAAACATTAACATTTGAGGAAAAAAACTCAACATATGGCATCTTAAAGGTTGTGATGCAACTTAGATGTTTTTATTATTTATAAATAAACATATCAAAAAACTACCCCAATGGTGCTAAATATGGTTCAGTGAAAGTTTCTTGAATTAAAAGGTTTTGAAATCTTTGAGATTTTAATAAATACACAAAGATAACCATCTAAGAAATTTTTAATTAAAATCAAACTCACCAATGCTATGTCCCACGGTGCTTTTCATGTGGGCATATTTTCAATTTTAAGTTAAATGTTTTTAACTTGTTTAAGCTATTTTCACATTTTAGAATCTCCCAGGTTATGTGCTATAACAATGAATGAGTGTTCATGAAATTGGCTATAGGTGGCGATATATGGAATAATGGCGTGAGATGGATGAAAATATGGTGAAAAAGAAAATAGCTCCTAAGTATGTCACTTCAATTGGAAATACAGTGCTTTGAATAGTATTAAAAACAATGCAGCCATGGGAAAAACTCTTGTCGGTGCACTTAAAGTGACTTAAATGTCACATGACACATACTATTAACTCCTGAATTTAGAAGCAGGAGCTCAAAAACTACATACCGGGCAACATCTCTATCTCTCTCTGAAAATTAACATTAATATAACCTTACAATGTTACTGTAACAGATACATCAACAAGACAACCTCTGCAAAGATCTAAATGACTACACTACATTGCAGGCCAGTGGATTTGAATCTCAATGGCATACTCGTGTTGTTTTGAACTTGAAAGATTTGGAGCAAAATTAAATATAACAAAAGACGTGCATTGGACAGCAGAGGAGATCTAGAAAGGGTAAATAGAGCATGCAGCTTTAGAGAAATGAATAAAGTGTGTTTGAATGCCATGGGAATCAATCCACCTACTTCTCTTTATCTTTCTAGCATTCTTTATCTTGTTCTTCCTTCCTGACAACGTCTGCTTTTTTCTCTATTTATCTAAATGACAGTACCAGAGTGTTCCCTGACGCAACCTTCTGAGTGAACACACTGCACAGTGAACATGCAACACACAGCATACACACAAATGCATATAGGCACACAAACAACACCCATATCAAATCCACGTTAGGGCTATACAATATCAGTAAGGTCAACAAAAAAGTCAAGGTTAATGGCTAAATATAGTACACACAGCTACAAGTACACACACATAATACTATAGTTAAAGTCCATACGCTCACAACAAGACACACACAACCCATTTCACCGCAGGAATCATATAATCTAGCGTAAACTCCCTGAGAATACAAAAAACCCCACAAATGACTGAAAAAGAAAAGTTACCCTTATCCCTTATTTTCAGGTACGGTCACCCATCCGCATTCTCACTGCTGAGGTGTTGCTGTACTGTACTGAAAGGTCAAGAAAGGGTTTTTACCTACTGTACCTGCAACGATGCAAAACCAGCCAGTAAACAACTCCTCAGTCATGTAAAGCCCCTCTTCATGGAAACTCCTTGTTCTCAATCTCACCCCAGCCAGACGGAGAGATGAGAAGGGAAAGACGAACAGAGGACGAAGATGATTCGCTGGAAAAGATAAGAGGGAGACGAGAATGAGGAGTAACCAAGGACTTCGCCAGACTGAGCTGCTCACAGGACATGCACGTACGCTGATGCCGAAACCAGCACATAAATTGACAACTGCACTGACAAGTGTACCGGCGAAGGCATACACACAACTGCACAGGAACATAACCTACAGAGAATAGTAATGTGGCACAGTAAGCTAGACAAGTCGGGCAGTGACGGTCAACATGTCCTTTACTGCAGTGCGTGCGTGCGCGCGCACACACACACACAGTTTTTTTATGAAGACAAATATTTTAGACTGCATGTATGCATGTTACAGATTCTAAATGTTGTTACTCTGCATCACCAAACTTTTGTTATGGTATTTCCCAAAGTTTTCAACAGTCACTCTGAACATCAAGACATTTTATGAACTTTAACGTCAGGTACTTCATTCTATCAGGTCTTTCTGAACAGAAAAAAAAAAGTCTTGGTCGATTTCACCGACACAATTCCAGTTAGTCTACTGAAGGTATGAAACCACAGTCAAACATATGTAAAGAAATATTTACAAATCTAACTTTTTGGAAATGTTTGTTGAGATGTCTGTTGTTTACCCTATTAAAAGACTGAAAATGAATCAGTGTACTTTAGTTTATTTTTCACCTCTAAAGTTTGCTATTCTGAATGATTCACTGTTAGTATATTCTGTAACAACAAAACAACCAAAAATCTGTTTAATTAAATATCTTTTTTTCTTTCTTTTTTTTTTTACATGTAAGGCAGTACACTTATAATTAGACAGCCAAAAATACATTTGACATTTTGAAGAACCCAAAAATGACACAATGTTGACGCCATCTGCTGTTCACTTTAACACAGTACACCTTTTCCTGCTGTATACACTGTACCTTTCCAACCCTTCCATCTCTGATCCACTTACAGCTGCTCTGTTTCCTGTTTTAATAACAGTACAGTGACAATAAAACATGCCAGTTTGTCACAGGCATTAGCAGTATCACACAGACATATTTAACACAGGGAAAGGAAGGAATTGTGGTGAAAAAAAACATCTATTTTTGACTTCCCAGTATCTAGATACTGCATCTGCACAATTGCATTCAGTCTGGATCACTGCAATACTAATCCCAGAGTAAGCTATGGTTGGATATAATAATTTAGCATTACACTATAAGCTTGATACCTGCAGTGACACCAACAAAATGTCACTACATTGTCACATTTAAGTATTTTGCGACACGTTCTTTGGTCCTTATCTCGGTAAAACACTCTTTCCTAAGAGCAGAGCAGCCTCCCTGGCATTTAGACACACTCTTACTATTCAGAAATAGACTAAGAGCAAGGATGCTCTTATTTCTGGCACATATTTTATACACCCCAGATGGCAGAAACTTGTGAAAAGTGAGCCTGTTTACTTAAAAAACAGCAGACGCAAAAGAAAAAGTGAATCTTCTTCTCTATCCCCACCCCATCTACCTCTCTTGTTCCCTCCCTCTCACAACCTCTACCTTGAATCAGTCTCAAGTTACCCCTCACCTGTACACCCTCCACCTCCCTCCCTCTGACCTACTTTCTCTCCACCTCATACCTTTCACCTGTGGGGTGCAGTGTTGCTCTAGTCTGACTTATTTTTCAGTGATGCCTGATGCATCTATATGCATATCCAGAACTGTTCCCACGACCAGCAAAAACCGCAAGACAAATTCAAATGGGTCATCACTCTGGTACTGTGAATGAGGTTAAAAGGGGAAAGCTGCATTGAGCAGCAAACTGTCGTCATCATCTGGCAAATGAGGAACCACTGGGAGTCGAGGATGAGGTATGGTGATGCCACTACATTCATCAAATGTGTTCTAGTTCCATCCTCAATCTCCTCTTAAAACAAAAATAGCAAACTTGCACAAATTGAGCTCTTCCCTTTGCAACAGCTTGTGCTGAACCATTGTTGATTAACTCATTGTGGTGGTAATGCAACTCATGGATGCCAGCTGACAACTTTGCTGCTAAAGTAACTGATGCGGTGAGGGGGACTTACTGGGAAAGTGGCTGCATGTGTCTACGACAATGCACGCAACACATCATGGCGGTTTACTCTCCTGGGGTGAACTGGGACTTCTTGTCGTTAACGAGTAATGATCGGTCGATGAGGGTCGGCTATCGGTCAGAAAAAAAATCTAAATTCGCATCCCTATACATGATTAATTACTTATCTCACTACTTACATACTTATTACTTATAAAATATTAAAAATTCTCACAGGAAGATTTGCTGCTTTAAATGATAACTACAGTACCTTACAGTTTTCTGGCTGATGGTCAGACAAAATAAGCAATCTTCATACAACACAGCTAGGCTCTAGGAACGACAGTTTAAAGACCAAACAATCACTAAATAAAATAAAAGATCATTCGTTTTATGTTCATGCAGGTGATCATCTTAGGGCTTTTCAGACAGGCAGGCTAACTGCAGGTCTCAGACACAGGACCAGGGATGCAGGTGTGTGTCTGGATGCAAAACTTGAGTTACCTTTCCACCTCTAAACAGTACTGTAATTCTTAATAAGAAAAAAACAAACCTGAAACTTATATGATAATGATATTCTATATCTTGCCACAGTTACTGAGGTAACAGGATGATGACCCTAAGGCAGTTACATACCAACCAGACGGCCGACCGTTGGCAGGAAAGGCAGTTGGACTGATCAGTCTCCCCGAGTTGGTCAAAAAAGTGCCTCGGAACACACCAAAGCGACGAGATGTAATACGTCTCCATAACAGCAGGCGGCGCTAATCTGTATTGTCGCTGATTGGACGAATGCGTCACATGGTTCTCGCTGCTGCTTCCGGATTTTGGATTTTTCGAACGGCCATTACTGGCGACTCATTCAGATTACGATCTCATATTGTACTATAATAGTTCACCGAAACGGGTTTCTGAAAACATGAAAATGAAGGCTGACAGATCCTCCAACGGATGACGGCACGGAACACACCGAACAGACTCGAGTCACTGACCTCGCCAGTCTGGTCAGTAACTGCTTTCAGTCAGTGCTACAGGAACAGGGCACTGAAGAGCTAGGAAAACCCAGTGGAACGTTACCATGCAGTGATGTGAACAAAGAGAGAGGTGCGACTTTTCTCCTACAATAAAATCATCAGGTTCACTCACAGCTAGCCAATACACCAGCTAGCAGTAAATTATTATATAAAATTCTTGCACTTCTTTTGTGTTTTTTTGGGGGGCAGGACAGGAAAGGGAGAGACAGGACTCAGCCTACGTGGCACACTCTACTGGGTGAACTAGAGGTTGGCCACTTTTATGTTTTGTCACCGTTAACTACACACTGTTTAATAAAGCATAGGCTAAATGGTCTCACTTGAACAAATGATGATACTGGATTTATAATTTGGGTTTAATTTGGGTTTAATACTAGATGGCACCGCAGACGGTCGACTCGGTGTGTCTGTGCGCGTTGTTTTGTTTTGTGTTTTAACTTAGTTTTTTGCGATGGTACCCGGAACTCTTTCTCCAAAGAGCTCTTGAACATCAGGGGAACAACGCCAGAGGATTTATTTCCTACTTTTCTTCTCCCTATACTGGAAACTTTGGACATTCAAGTCAAAGGTGCGCTCACCTTTTGCTCACACAGCGAAACGTCGGAGGAGAGGGAAACGGGCTGGTGCGTCTCCGCCAGCGAGGATTACGCACACCTTTACCGGGCATATTTCTCTCTAACGTGCGTTCACTGCCTAACAAACTGGAAGAATTACAACTGCTGTTGGGGGGAAACGGGGATTTTTCTTCATCTACTGTTTTGTGCTTCACGGAGACGTGGCTCTATGGATTAATACCGGACTCTGCGCTGCAGCTGGCAGGCTTCCAACTCTACAGAGCGGAAAGACACACGGACCTCTCCGGCAAAACTAAAGGTGGAGGAATCGGTTTCTACATCAACAGCGGTTGGTGCAACGACGTGACAGTGATCCAGCAGCATTGTTCTCCTGACCTGGAATCTTTCATCATAAACTGTAAGCCTTTTTCTTCACCCCGTGAGTTCCATTCATTCATTCTGGTCGGTGTTTACATCCCGCCGCAGGCCAACGTGCAGGTCGCACAGCGCATGCTCGCCGACCAGATACTGTGTGTGGAGCGGACCAACCTGGACTCCCTAGTTATTGTCCTTGGAGACTTTAACAAAGGAAACCTCACTCATATACTACCTAAATATAGACAGCATATTAAATGCCCGACCAGAGAGGAGAACATTCTGGATCACTGTTACACCACAGTCAGGGATGCTTATCATACCGTCCCCCGTGCTGCACTGGGACTATCTGACCACGTCATGGTCCACCTGATCCCCGCCTACAGGCAGAAACTTAAGCTCTGCAAACCTGTAGTGAGGACATCAAGGAAGTGGACCAGTGTAGCTGTGGAGCATCTCCAGACATGTTTGGACTCTACTGACTGGGATGTGTTCAGGACTGCTACCAACAGTCTGGATGAGTACACAGAGGCTGTGACGTCATACATCAGCTTTTGTGAGGACAGCTGTGTTCCATCATGCACCAGGGTGAGTTTCAACAATGACAAACCCTGGTTCACAGCCAAACTCAGAAGGTTAAGGTTGGATAAGGCAGAGGCGTTTAGGAGTGGGGACAAAGACAGACTTAAAGAAGCAAAGTACAAGTTTAGCAAGGCGGTGAAAGAGGCTAAACAACGGTACTCTGAGAAACTCCAACACCAGTTCTCAGCGAACGACTCTGCTTCTGTCTGGAGAGGGCTCAAACAGATCACCAGCTTCAAGCCCAAAGTCTCCCACTCCACCAACGACCGACGCCTAGCCAACGACCTTAACGAGTTCTACCGTCGCTTTGATGGACAATGGGTCAGTCCTGTAACCATCCCCCTCAACACCTCCCAACAAAGGGTCTTCCCTGATACCATCCCGCGCGACACCTCCCAACAGCTCCAGCTACAGTGCATCACCTCCACCTCCTTAAAGGTCCCCCCCCCTCCACCTCCCCACCCACCTCAGCGACGACTCTCTCCATCAATGAGGAAGACGTCAACAGACTGTTCAGGAGACAGAACCCCAGGAAAGCTGCTGGACCGGATGCTGTCTCCCCATCCAGCTTGAAGCACTGCGCTGACCAGCTGTCTCCAGTGTTCACAGACATTTTCAACACCTCACTGGAGACATGCCACGTGCCAGCCTGCTTCAAGTCCTCAACAATCATCCCTGTTCCCAAGAAGCCAAGGACCACAGGACTTAATGTCTTCAGACCCGTCGCCCTGACCTCTGTGGTTATGAAGTCCTTTGAGCGCCTTGTGCTTTCTCACCTCAAAGCCATCACTGACCCCCTCCTGGACCCCCTGCAGTTTGCCTACAGAGCCAATAGGTCTGTGGACGATGCAGTCAACCTGGCCCTACACTACATCCTCCGGCACCTGGACTCCTACGCCTACGCCAAGCTCCTGTTTATGGACTTCAGCTCTGCCTTTAACACCATCATCCCGGCTCTGCTTCAGGAGAAACTCTCCCAGCTTGGTGTGTCTGACTCCACCTGCAGGTGGATCATTGACTTCCTGTCTGACAGGAAGCAGCATGTGAAACTGGGGAAAGACATCTCCGACTCACAGACCATCAGCACCGGATCCCATCAGGGTTGTGTTCTTTCTCCTCTGCTCTTCTCCCTGTACACCAACAGCTGCACTTCCAGTCACCAGTCCGTCAAGCTTCTGAAGTTCGCGTACGACACTTCCCTCATCGGACTCATCTCTGATGGCGACGAGTCTGCCTACAGGTGGGAGGCTGACCTGGTGAAGTGGTGCAATCAAAACAATCTAGAGCTCAACGCTCTAAAGACAGTGGAGATGGTTGTGGACTTCAGGAAGAATTCAGCCCCACCTGCCCCCATCACCCTCTGTGACTCCACAATTAACATTGTGGAGTCTTTCCGCTTCCTGGGAACTATCATCTCCCAGGACCTCAAGTGGGAGCTGAACATCAGCTCCCTCGTCAAGAAAGCACAACAGAGGATGTACTTCCTGCAGCAGCTGAAGAAATTCAACCTGCCAAAGACAATGATGGCGCACTTCTACACAGCCATTATTGAGTCCATCCTCACATCCTCCATCACCATCTGGTACGCTGCTAGCACAGCCAAGGACAAGGGCAGACTGCAGCGTGTCATTCGGTCAGCTGAGAAGGTGATTGGCTGCAATCTGCCGCCGCTCCAGGACCTTTACGCCACCAGGACTCTGAAGCGTGCTGAAAAGATTGTGGCTGACTCCTCCCACCCCGGACACAAACTCTTTGAGACACTCCCCTCTGGCAGGAGGCTAAGGTCCATCAGGACCAAAACCTCACGTCACAAGGACAGTTTTTTCCCCTCTGCCACTAGCCTTATTAACAAGGCCCGAAAACCACCCTGACTCTCTCAACACCCCACCTCTGGCCCTACATGCCACTGTACTTAATCTGCTCTTTTTATCTTAATTCTTACTCTCTTATTTTTAATACATTCTGTGTGTGTGTGTGTGTGTGTGTGTGTGTGTGTGTGTGTGTGTGTGTGTGTGTGTGTGTGTATATATATATATATATATATATATATATATATATATATATATATATATAGTTTGTTCTGTTTAACTTATTTTAGAGAATGTGTGACATGCACCTACAACACCAAAACAAATTCCTTGTATGTGTAAAAAACGTACTTGGGAATAAAGCTTTTCTGATTCTGATTTAATGGTGCATTAATGTCATTACAATACTTTGACTTCCATTGGAAATGTTTTTGCATTGCTGCCATATTGTTTCCTTTGTCAACTAAACTAAACTACATGTGACAACCATGTCACTTATTTCCTATACCCTAAATTTTAGGTTTGTCAACACAGAAAAGGAGTTTTACAGATATGATGCCTCTCAGTAAACGTCATCTCTATACTGGGCCTTCCCTGGGCTCATGTTGCAACTGTCACGTCTCATGTCCCAAGACCTCGTGCCATTTCCTGCACAATGCTGAAGCAACATCCCTGCAAACCTCCACCCTGCTCCAACTCTCCCCACCCCCAAAGTGCTCTGATGAGGGATCATGATTAAGCAGCAGTCATTAAAAACATACACAGACAAACCACCCGCCACCCACAAATTAGGCAGCAGTTGAGTGCAGTCAAACCAAAACAACTCACTCTCCGCAGCAGGGGAAGGCATGCAGGGCGATAAGGCGTGGCGGTGGCAGGGTGCCATGTCGAGTGCCTACGTGCCAACCAGCCACTCATGATACTCTCTGTCTGTGTGGCCAGACAGACACACTGTTCTCTGTCATTACCCCACTTGCTGCCCTGCCCAGGGGTCCAGGCACACACATACACACTACATCAAGCAGCAAGGTTTTCTGTGTAATTAGCACCCACTTCCTAATTACTTGTTGATGCTGAGAAGGCTGACTGCCTGCTCATATATGGATTTGGATTGTTTAGTCTGATGCCACTGGGGGTATTATTTAAATTCATAGCTTTATGTTCTTATAGCAAGAGATGGGAGTTCTTAACACTGTTATCTGGGAAAATAAAAAAGCACTAGTGAGTGAGCGAGTGAGATAGCAAGTTAGCAAGTGTTGCAGGTTAGCATAGTTGGTCACATTGGAAGATATTCAGTCAGACTTTAAACCAGCCACAGTGGTCAGTTCAGTTCAAAATGAAAATCAACTTGTGGAGACTTGAAACTTGAATTTATAGTCTTGTATGACTACATTTCCTACTGCCTCCCTGCCCTGCAGCACCAGTTTAATACTGTCAGCCTGGACTATTATCTGGCCCCAAACCCCAGCCCGAGTCAACCCCCTGTTAAAAGCCCCCTCTGAAAACCAAGTCCTCCCCTTCAGCCTCAGGGGATGGAAAAGATGAGCTCATCTCTCTGATACTGGGCCGGTCTGGTCTGTGGTCTCCCTAATGGTCTCCAGGATGTCAGCACCGGTCCAATAAGTCCCTCTTACTCACACCAATTACCATTTCCACACATGGCCCAAGCCTAAATAAACAGAGCCCAAACTTGCTATACAATCAGCTTATATCTATAAACAGTGGAGAAGTTTAAATTAGGCCACTCCCAAGAGTACCGGCCTTTGCTTGGACAGCATGGCTGAGATGACAGAATGGAACCAGATGAACTCACTGCAGGGATTTTCAAAAGGAGTATTTTAAAGACAACACAAATAGCACAGACATGAGTTTGACACTCCCTAATAGTTTATTTGGATAATTCAAACAGAACATTTTAATATCAAGTTAAATCATTATAACTTGATATTAATTTGATTTGGAAGATATCGTTCTGTTTCCATGGTAAATGGCCCCCCATCAAGAAGACATTGAGCTAAATGACTCCTCTGCCTAAAGCTAAGGTGGGAACAGAAAACCCGATAGTTTAATTAGTTTTGGCCAAAAAAAAGAAAAAGAGAAACACTTGCCTACGCTTGCTTACTGGCTTACTCTGAGTTGGCTGGACACCCACGAGAATGTTGCTAATATAGGTTGTGTGTGTGTGTGCGCTGTGACGTGCCGGTAGGAGGCCAGCTAAGCCTCCCAATGACGCATTTAATATTGAACCAATAATTCATGAGGCATCTTAAAATAGGAGTGTAGATTTTTAAGATCTGCTGTATCTAACAGTAGTGAGAACAATGAACCTGCCTCTGACATACTATAGTAGGTCATGATGAGGCAGATTCAAGTCATGATGAAGGAGGTATATGTTGTCATAGTAAGGTTCACAAAATGACAGACGATCATGGTTCACCAGTTCCTGTGGTTGGTTCATGGTTGCTGTTCCCGCTCTTTGCAGGCCTTTTAGCAAAATGTGGGCAGTGAACCCAACTAGGACCAACCACACTTCCTGAGTCAGGTGGGTAGAGCATCAGAAGTAATGTTTCCATCTAACTGACAAGCGAATTTTAAGCAAACTTTTAAAATGTCGCAAAAAAGAAAAAAAAAAGGAAAATGCGAATTAGAAGCGTTTCCATCAACTTGTTTAGAGCGAATAAACTAGACTATGTACTTTCGTCACAAGTTGACGTTACGCATGGTTGTAGATTGCAAACCGGCTTGCTAAATCAAAGAGTTTAGAAGCTAAGTTCTTTGGCTAAATGGAGAGAGGTAGCATTGTACAAGTTGGCCACCTGTGCAGAATACAGGGTTGAGGCGTACATAAAAATACGTTGATGGAAACATGACTAGTGACGCAGCAGGAATCTTCTACTGCAAAATACGTGAAAGTGTGTTATGAGTGTAATCGTGGGAGTGGATGGGTAATTCTCAAAGTACACAAAGGTTCTTTTAGCATATTTAAACTCTTCATTTATAAAATTGATAGTTTAAAAATAAAAAGTCAGGCAATAGTGCAACAATGATCATAACAAATTCCCAGAGCCTAAAGTGACTAGGGTTGGGTATAGTTTTCGATACCAGTACCGATACCGTGACTTCAATACCGGTTCCTGAACAATACTTTTTTCGATACCAATTTTATAAAATCCATTTTAACAAAGAACAACATCAATAAATCACAACATTACACATTAAGACACAAATCTTCAGCCAATCAGCAGCATTACTAGATCTTAGTAGAAGCATACTGCATGCTGAAATGACATCAACCTCACACTAAGGCATACATTAAAACATACATAAACATGACCTTAAGTTGTGCAACTTAACTTTCAGAAATACAAGTTCCATCCTGAGACTGATCTGTATATAGGCCTATATGTAAATATATGTAAATATTAATTACACTCAATCTATGTTAATGTATATATAATATATAAATTAAAATAGATTGAGCTCTGTTACACTTATGATAGTAGATCGTTGATCAGCTGTTTCTCCGTGAAGAGAGAGAGTGTGAGAAAATGGTGCGCAACAATCTGTTTCTCCGACAGGATAGGCAACACGTCGGCTCTTTAGATCAAATTGTGGTCACTGCTACGTATTTTCTTGTCTTTGTTTTTGGTAGTTGGTGTGTTTGGAGTAGTTTCATCGTCCATACAACTCCGTGATTTACTTTTGTCGGGTCCTCTTCGTGGAATGGATGAGAAATGTTTTCTGTTGAGATGCTGAAGCATTGACGTCGTGCTATTATTGTGGTAAGCTAGTTCGGTTTTTCCGCAGACACACTGTACAGAGTTCTCGTTTTAACTGATTCCAAACTTTGGACACTTTATGTCGTTTTCTCCAGCCTGTCTCTTCTCCTAGCCCCTCACTATTTACCCTCTGGCATGTGCCGCCCGCAGACTTAGCAGCGTCTGGTGTGCGACAATAATAATGATCCGTGTGGAAACACCGTCCGTCAGCAATACAACGTTGGTAACATTGATTTAATGAAGCTTCAAGGCAAATCATTTTGCATCGAGGATTTTTTGTAATCGAATTATTCGAGGAATCGTTTCAGCCCTATATTAGACACTCTGCAACTTGCCTTATGTTGGATTTATTTTATACCTCTGATTTCATATGTTGCTAAAACTGCACTTCTTTACTGTAAGATTAAAGGGAGAAGAGCTTGGATTTTAAACAAGAGCTTATTCATTATTTGACCTACTACTGTTAAAAAAGCAAATACAGGCTACTCTTTTTGTACTTGCTCTGTTTACTTTAAGTTTTTATTTTTGTATTCCTCCTGAAAGTGACTTTATTTTGTTGTTGGATTGGACAGGTTGCACTACAAATTCATTTTACTTGAACAGTGCAGTGTTAAGCAATTTTCATAAATAGAGATTTGAACCTTATTGAAATTTGTTTTGTGTAAATTGTTAATAATTGAGCAATGGGAAAACAATCGCCAATTGAAAAATTAATCGTTAGTCGACTAATCGAAAAAATAATCGCTAGATTAATTGTTTAAAAAATAATCGTTTGGGACAGCCCTATTCGGTACCCACCCCTAAAACTGACAAAGCACTTGCTTTGTCTAAACTACAGTCTAAACTCAAAAGGTATTCAAAGAACAAGAACATGGTCGCATTGGAAACAGGAAATGCATTACCCCTGGTCAACATATCAAGATGCACTGGTGTGTTACAGTACATGTATCATCAAAACAGTACCCTTCCTGTGGCATAAATCTTCGTCACCCAAAATTGCAGGAAAAAGGCAGTCTGAATTACATGTTCCCAATTTTTACTCTGCAGGTTAGTTACTTGCTTCCTACCTGATTTACATACCTGATTTCTCCTGAGAGGAGAAATGGTGCACTGCACGCGTGTTATTAGGGCTGATCGTGGATTCTTTTTAGGTCAATAGTATAAATATTACATCAATGTTACATTGGTACATTTATTTTTCAACAAACATATATGGCAATGAGTAGACCCTTCAAATTTGGTTAAAAGAATTGTGAAAAGACATGTTTGAGGCAGGGCATTTTTACAGTTATTATCCCTCCCCCCACAGATATTTAAGCCTTTATCTGTGTTAGATGTATAGTAGCCAAAATCAGTTAGTGACATGTGAACTGTCATTGATAGTGTAGTGCAATGTGCCTTTTTGTTCTGTGCTGTGAGGTGCACTAAGAGGTGTCCGACTTGGGAGTATGTAGGGCATGCCCAAATATGCACATGCGCACGCACGCACGCACGCACACACACACACACACACACACACACACAATTTTGAAGCTGACACATCAAAGCGCTTTGGCAATCTTTGGCAGAATGCAGCAGCAACAGATAATATACAAATATGCGCAAATTACACACTCCAATATCCATGTGCATGTACATACACATGTACATGCAGAAGCACTTCTACCCAAAAGGCACAAGATTCCTTGCTCTTCGTTACTCATCGCTGACTTGTTTTACACCATCTCCTGAGTGTCACACAATAGAGCATGTTCTCCTCTTTTCCTCACAGAAACGACGCACGCACAACTTCCAAATCCCTCACACACTTCCGGTGAACTCTCTGCCTTCATGATGCTGACTAGGGCTGCACGATTATAGCCAAAATGATAATCACGATTATGTTGATCAATATATTGATCACGATTAATTATCACAATTATTTGTTGATTTTAACCAAAACAAATTTTATTGTCACAAAGGCTAATCATAACTGCGTTGACATCCATATTGTGCTACATTCCTCCTTTGTTGAAGGATACTATGAAGGAGTATGCCACTTCAGCTGTTGTGCGACCGCTTTCCAAACATGCGCGTTTGCCGTGAAAAGATAAAAGCAACGCAATTTTCTGTTCGCGTTAACGGCGCATGTTAAAATCCGGTGCCAATATGGCAGCGGTGCCCGGTATCTACCGGACGAAATAGCAACGCGGATTATGGTGCCACTTAAATGTCTGCATTGCGCTCTGATGCTGCATGTTGCGCTAGTTAACACTAATAACACGTTACAAAGCAGCTAACGTTAGCCTACCATTAGCTAGTAAACACTAATAACACGTTACACAGCAGCTAACGTTAGCCTACCATTAGCTAGTAAACACTAATAACACGTTACAAAGCAGCTAACGTTAGCCTACCATTAGCTAGTAAACACTAATAACACGTTACACAGCAGCTAACGTTAGCCTACCATTAGCTAGTAAACACTAATAACACGTTACACAGCAGCTAACGTTAGCCAACCATTAGCTAGTAAACACTAATAACACCTTACACAGCAGCTAACGTTAGCCTACCGTTAGCTACAGTAGTAACTGGATTAAACACAGCTAAAATGCTGACAGCTAAACGGTGTAGTGTGACTGTATTTCACTGTAGAGGATTCCAACAGCGGGACGTACAACAGTCTGCAGCTAAAGCTATGAGCTAAAAGACTCAAACTAGCACTGGTCACTGCTGTTGTCTGAAAAACAACACAGGCGGGACAAAATGTTGCGTTTACTGGTAAACTGCTATCTGTTGTGGAATTTTCCTCACGTTACTTTGTCCTGACTGTCTACATCTAAACTAAGCTGCGCGGTGCAGGGAACAACTCTGATGATGTCTCATGGAGGCACATGATCAGAGAGTGGTTTACATAGCTTTGAAAAAAAAAAAACTTTGATACAGAGCATTCTATCAAAGCCCGTCTACGGAATGCCGTTCCACTCCCTATTCAGCCCCATTGTACCTACTTTGGTTGCAGTTCCACCAGAGTTCCACTGGGGATGATCACGGTCCAGTGCAAAATGAATGGGACTCTATGGAGCTAGACGGCTAAATTTGTCTCTTTCGCCTGATTGTCATTGAGAAATCTCAGATTTGATTGTAGTTTTTGCAAGTTCAACATGGATTATAGGTCAAAAGTTGAGTACTTATGCCCTTTCGATTTCTTACAGGTTGAGTCGTTGTTGCCCATAACACGCTAGCATTCTGCGAATGAATGCTGATTGGTCAGTGAAGGACTGATTACGATAGGAGATCCCGCTTGACGGCATCCGAAGCAGAGCCAGAATGTCAGAGTGAATATTTCAGCGTGGTCTTTAAAACATTAGCAAACCTCTTTCTAGCACGTGTATTAACAGGGAGAGGCTAACCTGTCAACTGTGTTGTCGACGCCTCGAGAGAGAAAAAAAGCTTGCCATAAAGCAGCATCTCTGGCCGTATATGTGTATGACGTCATTGACATTTTAAAAGGCTTTTTAGAACAAAAAAGCGACTTTAAAAAAAATCTAACACCCAGCAGTGTGTATTTTCTTAGCCTCCCCTTTCGAATGCAACATTCAAATTACTAGACAAAAAATTATATCCTGAGAAAAGTCTGTTTTGAGGGGTATAGCTCCATAGAGTCCCATTCATTCTGCACTGGCCTGTGAGCGCCCCCTATATGGAACTCTGGTGGAACTGCAACCAGTTCAGAAGCCGGAAGTAACGAGAGAGTGGAACTTCTTCCCTTATTAGAAATTCTTTGGTTCTATGAACGGAATGAAGCATTTTAAATACCATCACGTGATCGCCACGTGAATTTGATCGTGGGAAGCCAAAATCGTGATCGTGATTAAAATTTGATTAATTGTGCAGCCCTAATGCTGACACACACACAGTACCACAACACCGCTAATTACATTTTTAACATTGGCAAATATACAGGACACATTTCTTTTTTTATTTAACCACACCTACCTCAATGTGAAAAATCTAATTTGGATATAGAAATTTGTAGTCGCAAAATGTTCCGCCTTTGTCTTTTTAGCCAGCTACTGTTTCAAAGTCCAGATGTGATCTGCAACACAATAAAAAACATGATTAAACTTAACCCCTAAATATATATCGTCTGACTTGTAGCCATATACAGTAGGTCCTAAAAAATGTTGTAGAGTGTAAAGTAGGTAAGACCTTGACATTGACTGGCTACTTGAGCAAGGTGACTTATTTAAAATGGTTCATATATTTAGAAAACTCCTTATGTTTTATACTTAAAACAGAAATGTACAGATAAATTATAACATTGATGGGTTGGCCAAACGGTTGGTGTTTTTCCAAGCATGCAGACAGGCCTGTATGACTGATACTCTCTGAGGAAATACTTTGCTCCTCCACACTAGGACATACTGTGAGGCATCCCCCATGAACAATCCATAGCGAAAGCAGCATAAATGACTCACCCTGTCTCCAACAGCAATGATAACACTTTCTGTATTTAACAATGCAAAATCGGCTAAAGAAGGCTATATTCTTATTTCTATTTGCTCAAACAGACAAGGGGAGATGATTCAAGGCACATGGAGATGATACATTTTAAATGCTTTTTCGTTGAGCAAACCTGGAAGTGTGCCCAACAATAGCCAACATTTCATATTCTGCTATTTAAGTCTTTATTTGTATTTAAGCCATTCTGACTTGTAAAATGTCAAACCGGTCTGAACAGGTCTTTGCTCGCTGTATTCTCTCTCCCACCACACAAAAAATAACTAGGCTATGTTAACTATGTTAATGATGTTTTACAGTATTCATAGACATAAATGTGATATGTATTGCATAACTATAATATAGTAATAGGCCTATTTATTTTGTAAAGATTCTTGGTACCTGAGGCTCTGCTACTTCATTTGAAACCATTTTTAATAGTTTTTCCCCAAAGTGTCTGCTGTTTTGCAGTGTGATAGGGGACACAGTGCTGTCTTTCTGGGCAGAGCCCAGAAAACATTCCCTGATAAAGCTGCATTTGAGGGTTTTCACAGCTCAACACAGGAAACAGAGATCCAAAATTTTCCCAGGCTGAATTCCCAGGCACTGTCCACCTAAGGCTGAAACCTAATTTCTCTCTCATCACTCTCAAGCTTGGCAATCCCTTCTCTCCTCCACAGCTTTTCCCACATTTCACAAACCTCTACTTGAACTCACTCTACTTGAACTCTCACACGTCCAGTAGGCCTCTGGGATATTATAGCTGTCCCAACACAATACCCCCAAGCCCAAGCTAATATCTGCACTGATTTTTTGTTTAAAGACAACTGACAAAATGTCTCCGGTCACTACAGGATAGGTTCACAATTTTTCAAATCTTGTGAAATGATTTCATTTCCTGAACAATAAACAGTTAATTCCCACACAACATATGTTTTAGCCCTAAAATTAGCTCGCTAACCCATGAAATGTTTTCAGAGTGTTCTTCAGTCTTGTTCATTCACCCTTTTGATTCACACTAAAAGCCCACTCTCACGTTTTCTGTAGCTACTTCACATTAACTAGCCTACTACTTTTTGTTGATAACTTTATCAATGTAGGCTAATAACAGCAATGGTTTTGTGTCTGGACCTGGCCTGTGTAGAGTGAAAGGCATGGATCTATTCACTGTGCTGGGTCGTATCAAATTTCCCCTGCAACTGATCAGTATCCTACCCCCTTAGCTACATGTTAAAGCCATAACGTTGGTGGATTAAGTAAATGTGTCCATTATACGGAATTAATGGCCGACGGTGCCTCCGCCAGAGTCCATTAGCTATTTGCATAATAATGGAGATCAAGTATTCACCCATATGGTATAACATAACGTTACTGTGTGTAATGTAGTAAAATTATACAATGTTATTCAGTTCAAACTTATTTCATTCAGACACCAACGTTATATAACCCGTTTGGACCTCTCATGTAGGTAACGTTAACGTTAGCTAGCTAGCTAACCGTGGTGAAACTGTTAACATTTATGTTTACATTTAAGTCGCAGAGCTAGCTAACTGTTAGCTAACTCACTGTTAAACTGTAAAACTGTAAAACCGAGGCTCAAAGATAAAAACATCACTTACCGCTCTTTGGACAACGTTTTGTTTTTTAGGGTATAGGCTATTCTGTTCAACTGAAACCAAATATATTCTGTCTTCTGCACAATTAAGAAAAATGTATAACCCTTTCCAAACTTGCGACTGTTTTGCTCAGCCAATGAAGATGGACGTCGGAAGTGACAAGTAACGTTAACGTTAGCCGTTACTTTTTTTTTTGTTCATGGCATGTTTGACTTATGGATGTATTTGACTACGCCTAGATATTTTATGAATATGCTAGTGCGTGTCCGACTGCAGGTTAGTTTTGGTCGGTATTCAAGGCGTGACTACGCCTAGAGGCAATGGGTGTGTCTGTGTTTATTTTTTTTTTCCTTTAGAAAACCAATTAATTAAACAAGAACATGTAGCTAAAGTGTGGCTTACATTTAGATTTTATTTATTTAGTCAATTAGAAACATTATGAGATCCATCTGACTATATAAATACAGCCACCAAAAATCATTTTTATTATCATTTAATTTGCTGCTTATTTTATTGATTAAACACTCAGAAAATAGTGAAAATGCCATTTTAATTGCCCAAAATCAGATGAAAGGTCTTTAAATTGCTTGGTTTGTTGGACCAACAGTCTCATAGCAAAGATATTCAATTCAGGCCTACTAGAAGACTAACAACAATAAACATACGTTCACATAAATTACATATTTATAATTTTTGCTTAAAAAATGACAAACATGCAGTTAATTGTTGTAGTCGTTTCAGCTCTACTAACATATGGTATTTTTGAATTGTGTCTAAAAAACACACAGAGCCGGTACTATTAAAAACTAGACCCCTGGACTGCAGAAGTATATTTAAGTAGGCCTATAGTGTGTGTGTTTGTGTGTGTGTGTGTGTGTGTGTGTGTGTGTGTGTGTGTGTGTGTGTTTGTGCATGCGTGCGTGTGCGTCTGTGTGCATCTGTGTCTGTGTCTGTGTGTCAGATTTTATCTGTGTCTGTACCTGCTGTAGGAGACATTGCCTGCATGTGACTGTGGGGATGTTATCCCACAGAGAAATGTCTAAAGCGTGTGTCTCAGTATCCAGTTGCCACGGCAACCTGATTGACAGAGACGACTTGGTCATTCCTGGATGTGAGAGAAAAACCCTGTCAAAATCCCATTTCACAACCCAACCTAGGCCTGAATGGATTTTGTTTTCTTCATTCTCTCTCATATTGTTTATAGCATGTGTGACAATAATATTGCTTGTCTATTTGACACATTATGTTACATAATTAGCATGGAGCACAAAACCCAAAAATCTACCAGGGACATTATCTATATTCTCATGACTTCATAAATAAGTTGAGCAAGTGAAACACTGTAAGACGTAGGCCTACCCATGACAAATACGGTTTCCACAAGAATATTTTCTTAGTTGAAACCACAGATGATACATACTCTTCACTTCACACATTTTTAATACTCTGCTTCCAACTTATTATCTTAATAGACAGTTCCTGCATAGCAACTCAATACTATATTTTGTCTATGTGTGAAGTCCTCAGTTGATGTTTTGAATTTAAAGGTCTAGGTTGTATATTGAAATTTCGTAGTTATTCTGTTTATCAGTTTTATCTGGAGTTTATTGTTGTACTGTATATAATTATTTGCCTCTATAGTGTATTTATTGTTCTGTCTACTGTGTAAGTGATATATATTGAATGTTTTTCTGCCCTTAGGAGGACTTACTCCTCTGTTGCACTTCCTTATGTTTCTCTCATTTATGTGTAGTGTAAAGTGGTTTAGTCGAAGTTGATAAAGTGTTGCATGCTGTTAAGAATGTAAAGTTCTTCTATAACTTATATAAATTAATGTGACATGACAAACTGGAGCTTCCAGGGTAAAGCTGTCAGCAACACCAGGCTTCCTTATGGGATGTAATACTTTTGAGAACCATTAAAATATTGTTTGTGATGGTAGGGTTGTCTACTGGTGGAGAATGTGTTATGTTAAGTTCAAGCTTTGTTTCTGACCTGTGTGTGCCTGTCATTAACTATAAATGCTTTGTACTACAGGAGATTACTGGAAGGAATGGCATTATAGGAGAACAAGTTAAATACACACACAAACGTGTGTCATCACACAAGCTCTCACGCAAGCCAAAGAATTGTTCCCATGTGCTACAGACCTCTATGATTTGTGAAGGGTGCGTGAGAGCAACAAATGACTTATAAAGTTTAGAGTAATATAACCAAAGGGCTTAGTGACACAGCTGTGGAAGAATCAGAGAAAAGGGAAACAGAAACGACTGTGAAGTTGGTCACGCTACGGAAAAACACATTCCTCATTCTAGCTTTCAGTTAGGAGTTTTTTCTCCTCTACTTTTTCTATGAAGTGAACAAATCAGACGATCACTCACTGTTGTTTAGATTTTTGGTTCCTAACCCAACTCCCTACGGACTGAGCTACGGACAACCCAAAATGTGGTAACGCTTCACGAATTTGTGTGTCATCCAATATACTTATATACCAAACCTTTTCCAGGAAGGAAGAGCATTTTGCTCCTAGACACCTCCACCACCTCACTGCTTCTACAAGGTTGAGTCCTGAGATAAACTTAGACCCCTTTTTATTCTGTGCAAACTTGGATGTACTGCAGCATGTTGGCGACTTCTGGTTCACAGGTTTCAGAGCACTACTGAATGTCTCAGCAGACGTTGACAGTGCTCTGGTTTCAACCTAGTGGCTAATATCCCCAAAATGCTGCCAGGTGTGTCCACCTGTTCTCTCATTGCTTTCACAAGCACAATGAGGACTCGCCGAGGTTCTTTAAACAGGCTGTCAGTGGTGTTTCTCTGCACCCTGAGCCACATCATCTCTCCTCTAATTGGCTCGTGGGATATAAATAGCCACATGTCCATCACGGGACTGATTTACTTGCTTCACTTACAAGGTCAATGCAGCCTAGGGGGACCCAAGACGGTCATCATGTTGCCTTTTCCCTGGAAGCCACTATAGCAACAACAAAAACTGACAACTGTAACTGCAGATTTTTGTTTGTACTAATACATTATATGAATTTGTTTGTTTTGACTGTTTTCATCAAACAGCTTTGCTTATAGAAGATGCTTTTTTCCTTCTTTTGTTTTATTCAATTCATTTTCTTGAAAGAAAAAAGGTCTTCTTATAAAAAACACTAATAATCTTCTTCTTTACAAAACGATCTGCCAATCCCGTAAGAAATCTCGATAACTCTCCTTGCAAATTAAAATCAATTGCCAAACTTGTCATCTTTAACAGTGTATTCCTCTGAGAGCAACAGCAGCAGTATTTGACCCAGCTGGCCCTACAGTCAGCTATAAAGCCACAATGACGCAAAAGCACATGAAGCCACATGATTTGCATGAAAAGAGAGGATATTTAACCCTTTGCGGCCATAATAAATGTAATCTGTTACTTAAAACCAACACTGAAAAGATTATTGAATGTACCCTGTATGTGCGATCTCTCACTTAGATCAGATTCTTAGCCACTCTCTGCCAAGTTATAAAATTAGTGCAAGGTGTGAATTCCTGAAAAATTACAATGCTGCACACAGACAGCAGTGGGTTGCTCTTATTGTAGGGATCAACAGATACCTCTGGTCCACCTGCTTATTATGTGAACTCCTGATGCTTCTACTGACATCAAAGAAAAGAAAAGTTAAAAGTTATCATGCACATACACTATACTGACAAATGTATATAATATGCATTATTTTAGCTTTTAGAGGCATTTGATGTCTGGTCATTACAAATATAAAATACAAAATGAAAAAACTAAATAGGCTACCTTGCTTTGTCTTGAGATGAGGTTAAAAGGTTCAAACAAAGATGTATTTTAGGTTGCTATGAAACACCAGCACAGCTCTACATAACTCACAGAACAAAGACTCTAAGAAATCCACATTTGTCACTGCACCATTGTGAAATAAAAACGTGTGGGCTCAGGAACCTTACAGTAAATTTAATTACCCAACATCTCAATGAGGCCTTCGTCTATTCAGCTTGAATCAGCTGCGCTATCCTCCCTTGTCTCTATCACCTGTGTGCGTGTGTGTGTGTGTGTGTGTGTGTGTGTGTGTGTGTGTGTGTGCGTGTCTTTCTCACATACTTTTACCTTACTTTTGATGTTTTTAATACATGATTGGTAACATTAAAAATAATCAGACTTGTATTTGTATGAGTATGAAGTATAACAACTGTAAAATTGATTTAAAATGTGACAGTGAAAATGCGTGCCTATGTATTTTTAAAATAAAAAAAAACATGACCCGGATGTGGTGAGATAATACTTTTATACAGTTTTCCTTTATTTCAGGAATTTACAGAAATTAGGGACTGTATCTTGAAACTAGATAAGCTCAGGGCCTTGAGCCCTCCGATTTTTTTGGCTTATTTCTAAAAAGAGAGATTTGAGATATGACAGATTCATGAAGCATACACACCCACATTCTCTCTTTTCTTTTCTGCGAATGTCTCTTTCATTCATTTACATGTAGAGGATACAATGGGGAATGTTTGAGCCTTAAGCTAATTCCCTATTATCTCCCAGCTAACCATTTTCTTTCCTTTGCTCACAATGTCTGGCATCTTCTTCTTTGTGCCACACAGGGGAGAAGTTAAGTGGTGTAATTTGCCTCAACTGGTGGGAAATGTTTTGCTCTCTTTTTAGCTTTATGAGATTACTCAGCCTTCCTCGTGGACTGCCATGCCTTTGTAAGGCAGTGACAAGGGAGACCACGCGTCCCAAATGCCTGTCTCCTTCTTTCATCTTTTTTTCTTTCGTCATATGCACTCAAGTTCATTAAATCAAATCTCTTGCTTTTACCTGGGTTATGTCAGAGGCAAGAAGAGGAGACTTCCACAGTGGGAGATGGAAGTAGGTGGAGGTGGAAGGGAAAGAGGAGAATAGAAAATATTTGAGGCGAAGAGGCATGTATATATGAAAATAAGGCTAAGACCTAAAAGATGAAAATATAAAATGAGAGGAGTGTAAAATGGGGGAAAAAGTGGACAAACCTTGGTGATTTAAACAACTCATGATTTTTTTTCTTAAAGCAAGCAAGGGCAGACAGCCTCACAGCTTTTAACGTGGGTCACAATGAAATTAGATATGAAAGGTCATGGATGGAAATTACACAATTCTCTTACCCATGTTGTTAAGCTTTTTTCAGATCAGGTTTAAAAATAGCCACTAAGTATTTTTCTTACCTAAATACTTATAGCCAGTTTGGAAAATGCATCTCTGAACTCATTTGCTAAAAAGCCACAAGAAATAATTTAAGACTGTAACACCTGTGATTACTTTGCAAAACTAGCCTCATTATGTTTTTATAGATGGAAGTTGTTGCGGTAAATACAGTTAAAAAGCCAATTACCATCATCAATAAATATTATTCCATGGGATGTTTCCCAAATAGTGGAGCCTATAAACCATCTTCTTGGAAATATTGCTTCATCAAGCCTTTATGCATTTTCACCCTGGCTGTGTTAAGTCCCACATTTTAATAATGTGGCAATTAAACAACTTAACTTATCAGCATCCGCATCCTTTCCAGTTAAAGTTTGTAAGGAGTCACCAGGTACTGCAGAAGACCCAGAGTCAGATTGATAGTTGAAACTAGAAAGCATTCACACAGTTCATACCTTTATGGAGTTGTTTTCCTGAATTTATTTTACATTTTTTTGTTTGAATTCAATGGATTAGCATCTGGAATAGCATCAAAATACACATAGCGGTTCGGCGGGGGGACGGTGTATAGCTCAGCACCCCTCCTCTTCTCTGCTTCTCTTCATAGTCGTCCAATTCATCTACCAACCCTTGTAGGGCTGGCTCAGGTTTGCCTTGGACCAGCTCATAGTTATGCTGCTATAGGTCTAGATTGCCAGGGGACTTTCTTTGACACACTTATCCCCTCTCTCTTACCTTATCTGTGTGCATTCATGTCCCAGAAATGCTTGTTACTAACTTATCTCCGGGGAGATAAGTTAGTTCATGAATCATATTTCTCTATATCTGTATATCTGTATCAGTGTCTGTGTCCAAACCGGCAGAGACAGATGCTGGCCACAAAGAGTTTGGGTATGGGAAGTTGTTGGGTCTTTGTAAATTATAGAGTGTGGTCTAGACCTACGCTATCTGTAAAGTGTCTTGTTATGATTTGATACTAGAAATAAAATTGAATTGAATTGGAAAAAATTAATTAAATAATCAGGCTGATTTGGAGGATACCAAAATGAAATAATAATAATAATAATACATTTAATTTATATAGCGCTTTTCAGATATATATATTAGGCCTTATACATTCATTTGTATATACAATTTCAAATGAGTCAGACTCATGACCACTGACTTATGTCCATTTAAATCTGTGTTGCTTTTGCTCCACCTGTACAATGGGATCACATTTTTCAAGAATGCGCAGGGTTGATATGTGCACCTGTCATCTAAATTTGGGTGCATTTGCCTATTCATGAGTCAAGTCACTTTTATTTATATAACCCAATTTGCCTTGAGAGTTGTGGCAGTTCATGACAAATAGACCACCCCCATGAGAAATTGTTTTGGATTATCCAAAATCTGATAAATATCATTTTCTCTGGCTAATTTGTGTATATTATACTGTAGAAGGAGTTTAACCCTTGTGTGGTGTTCATAGTTTTGTTACACAGCCAATGTTCCCGGGTCTGGTGTACCCACCACATTATTAGGCTTTTAAATCAATACAGCCATAACAATTTATGTAAACATACTTAACAGATGTTTACTTGAGCTCAATTACCAATGATATATACATCATTTATGGTTCATATTTGCATTTACCCCTGTGAGATCACATTTATGATCATGTGATCATGTTCATTTTTTGTGAGAAAACAAGGAAATTCAATTATAAAAAAGGTAAAAAAATAGAAACAAGATTTTTGATCATTATTGGTGCTTGAAATGTAATAATTTTGTAATTTTGTGTGGGAATAGCAGGTGCAGAAAGACAACATTCCCGCACACAGACACCTACACTCAGACACGCACACATACAGACGCACAGACACAGACACACACACAGACACACACACACACACACACATCAGGCCCAGTTAGGAGGAGGACATAGTTAAGTTTCATAGCACCTACAATTATAACACAATTATTACGCTCGGGTCCAGTAGACCCGAACACCTCATATGTAATAGTTATGTGTAGAGGGTGTGTACCGTGTGTAGTCATTGAAAATAAGTTATTTTTGATGTTCTTCACAGAAAATTAGCCAAGGCCAATGAGTTTGAGTTAGAAGAACTAATAAATAGCATAATTTTTCTTTTAGCAAACACTGAAAACAGGTCCCACAGACCCGAACACCAAACAAGGGTTAAAAAAACATGTAATTTACATGTAATTCAATCTGTTTAGGCCCTGCATGATTTGTTGACATCCAAACAATCCAGGAAAAATAATTTAGTGTCTACACCGAAGTCTAGAGTGCTTTATAAATGACCATATGGTAATGCACCAAATAATTCCTCTTTGGCCCATGGTCAAAGTTCCGCCAAATTTCTCTGAAATCCGTGGAGTAGATTTTAAGATATTGGGTTAAACAACACACAAACATGCAGGGACTGAAAGCATTAAAGGACAATTCCGGCGCAAAACGAACCTAGGTCGTTCTCTGGGACATGTTTTCATGCTAATTGATTGTGTTTGTAGCTTGAACGAAGCTAGCACAGACCGCAGGTTAGCTTATAACGCTAGTATTCGGGGCACAGGGAAAGTAAAAACAAATCGCTATTTATACCACTAAAAAGGCTCAAAATATCACCAAACTTCAACAGTAGCATAGTGAGGGTCCCTACATGTTAACCAAAGCATTGACAACTTGGTAAGTGTATCGACAGTTTATTGAACGAAGAGCTGCGGGAGCTTCGAGAGAGAGCTATGCCGTAACAGAGCCTCGTACTTCGAGGTTTCCCTGTTCATCAGAGAGGGGGAATCTTCAGACTGCACAAAACACTCCGTCTCTTGGGTGTTGCGACGCAACAGGTCCCACTCCGTGCAACACAGATACTCCTGTTCGGTGGCCGTAGCTTCACAATGTCTGCAGGTACACCACCAGTTTCCCGAAGTACGAGGCTCTGTTGCGGCATAGCTCTCTCTCGTAGCCCTTTCACGGAGCTCCCGCAGCTACCGTCAGTCGGTACACTTACAAAGTTGTCAATGCTTTGGTTAACATGTAGCGACCCTCACTATGCTACCGTTGAAGTTTGGTGATATTTTGAGCCTTTTTAGTGGTATAAATAGCAATTTGTTTTTACTTTCCCTGTGCCCCGAATACTAGCGTTGTAAGCTAATCAGCGGTCCGCGCTAGCTTCGTTCAAGCTATAAACACATTCAATTAGCATGAAAACATGGCCCAGAGAACGACAGAGTGGGTACACATCCGTTATTAACCCCTAGGTTTGTTTTGCGCCGGAATTGTCCTTTAACTCATTGATAGTGGTCATCAATTTTAAACTTTGTATCTTCTAAAAAATTATTTACTGGCCATTCAGGTAGTCTGACATTATCAATGACGAGATTACATGACCACTGTATATGTTGGGAAGAGGCCTTGCAAAGCATCTGTAGTGTTTGTGTGTGCGTCTATTTCAACAGTGTGTGTGTGTGTGTGTGTGTGTGTGTGTGTGTGTGTGTGTGTGTGTGTGTGTGTGTGTGAAGGCCTTATGTCACATCAGGACAGTCCTGTCAGTTTGTGTGTGGGCAGTGGTGCTGAGTCTGTGTCACACTGTGTTCCCGTCTCAGCACATTAGAGCTAGACATCCTGTGATGATGCAACAAGGCAGAGACATCTAAGAGAACGAAGAGTAACATAATACACAATACTCACTTTAGTAAAGAGTAAATGTACTATTTCAGTTTATAGCACTGTCCTGAGGTTTAAGGTTGATGGTTGTTTTTCTCACAGGAGGGGTGAGAGTCTGCTAATGTTTTGTGGCTTTATTATTATTTTTGATTTAGACCAACTGTAGGAACTTAAACTTGACTTTGAGAACAGAAGCACAATTGAATAATAATACAACCTCAGACTTAGTATTCCTGTAAAAATATCACGTAAAGTATTCCTGTCAAATACAATAGGGTACTACTAAGTCATGTCTCATTACAGCACTCTCTTGCCTATTAGAAATCTGTAAGACACATCTACAGTATGTAGTCTTGTAGTGAATATATTTGGCTTTTGGGCTTTTTGTTGGAAAAAAACAAGCAATTAGAAGACGTCATCTCGGGCTCTGAGAGTTTGTGATAGGCATTGTTTTCACTTAAGTGACATTTTATAGACCATTGATTAAAACTTTATATATATATATATATTTGACAGATGAATCAATAAGTAAAATTGCAGCAGTAAATCGGCTGCCTCTTATTTGCTGATGTAGTTTCGCTATGTTGCAGATTAATATCTTCACGGGTTGTGAGATGCAGCAGATGTTTTTGTATTGGCATATTGCTTGGTCTGTAAATTGGTTCACAGCTCTTTGGTCAGGTTGGGTGTCAGCAGCAGCACAGACCTCAAGAGGCCACTATCAGGGATTTTAGACTATTGTTGGTAGCTACTGTTTTACAAACTAGAGGCTCTTTTTTTCAGCACAGGATCCAGGTGCTCACTATATACAGTTTTGTATTGGGACACAGCCTAATGAAACCCAACAAACCTGTTGGAACCCACCAGTAGCATGATTGTGACCCAATTTATTGTTCAAATCCAGAGTAAAGAAAACTAGGCTATGAGGGGGAAAAACTGCAGAGACAGAAGTAATATATTCATGCTTTGCTTTTAATCACTTAATAGAAAATGTATTTCAGATTTATTCTTGAACACAATATACAATATAATACCATACATTGTGTGAAACATTTAATAACCCACCTGCAACAACTGGCGGACTTGAACATATTATTGACAATTTAAAAAAAAAACCATCTCTCATGCAGATAGTGCTAAATCTGACTAACCATTTTGAAACAACTAGGACCAAAAAAGCTTGAACATAAATAAACAATGTTAATACTGACAAATTTGAATTTCAAAACTGCTAACAAGTTTGGTCAGAAAGAGTTCACACATTAGCACAATCAGTTACATACGATCATGTTTTGTTGTTATTTCAGAACGATTCACGTCAGTGCCGGGTGTATTGTAGCATGCTACCAATACCGTCCCCGTGTTATCTACTTTTACATGAAGTGCGTTAAGTGTAAAAGGAGACAATCGCTTTGTGTTTGTCCATCAAACCTGTATCTATCTGGCCTCATATATCAGCAATCTGCATTCAAATGCTGGAGCTTAGGTTGTGTGACAAATTGCTGAGAGAAAATAAGCTATTTATCTACTTTGATACCAAGCATTGACTAGGCTTCTGTGTTCCTTAGCTAGCTTGTATGTATCCTATATCCAAGCACATGTAGTTTAACATGTCCTCTATGTCGCCTCTGGGTTACCAATTTGCTGCTGTCAGATGAAAACCTTGTAGCTTGAAAAACTCGGTTAAAAATAAAAAAATAAAAAGTATCTAAGAAATGAAATGAGGACATTCAAAGTCCTCTCCATTCTGGCTATTATTTAAGAAATGTAACTAAACTTACATTTCACAGAGAGAGAAACAAGAGTTTCATACCAAGAAAACTAAAATATTATGATTTCAGGTGATGCCAGAGTGGGAATATTTTTGGTTTAATATTCATGCATAATACGCTTAATATAAAGTGTAAATTGTCTTGTCTGTGACATTTCATTAAAAAGATTAACTTTTATGTGAAAAGAAAAAGTTAATGTTGTAGTTACAAGGTTCTCATGTGACAACAACAACACGTCTCTTTAGCTGCTGCTCTGCTGGGCTCTCAAAACATTGTGCGAATATATACTTAGATATATTTATATATATTTATATATATAAAAAAACAACATATAATACATATATAAAAAGACTCTAATCCAGAGTCTTCTACACATTAGACACCACCACTTCCAGGTAATGCAAGTGCATATAAATTAAAATAGATTTTACACTGAACCAGTATTTCTTATTTACAAGCTTAAAGTATAGAATAAATACACACTGTTATAAACAGCAAAAAGGACCAACTTGAGCTCCTAGCGACAAACAGTAGAGACAAAGGTATGGAGTGATGGGATAAGGCCTGATGACAAAGTCAACACATCCAAACACACACACATACAAAACCTTCTATACATTCATACATACATGCTGCACACAAACGATTGCCACTTAAGCATGCTGGAGTGAAATTAGATGAAGTACCTTTTGAGTATACCAGTAAACCAATGTGAAAATGGGGAGATGTGATTATAGATGCAACTAGAACATCCATAAAATCTGTCATGGAAGCCACAGGAGCAGAAATGTAAGGTCTGCAAACCATTTTCAGAAACACAAAGAGGCGTTTTTTTGGTCTGTTTCAAAACTAGAGCACCTAATTATCATCTCTTTTCTGATTTTTTTTCCCAGTATAGTCTGCCATGCTGAATCCAGCAATTCCATCTGTGCCAAATCCCAATAACCCGACTGTCCTGGAAACCTGATACAGCCGAGGGGGAGAGTTAAAAAAAAATCAATTGACGTCAATGAGCAGCCGCTGCACTTGAGGGATTTTTATTGTGAGGAAGAAATAGCCTGATTGTTTTGGGGTCGTGTCCGTGGAGCCCAGAGGGGTTTGTAAACCATGTGAATAGTGGCGCTGATGAGGGCCTGAGAGCGCCTTTCAGAGAGGCAGCTGTAAGAGCACCTTTAATCATTTGGTCTGGGCCTGATTGCAGAGGGGTAGGGGGGCGTTACATCATACAGGTCTGGGGTCAGGACCTGTTCTATCTAACAGGATTATTAAGACTGCAGCATACCTGTGGGCTAAAAATAGATTCACGGCTGTTGTGCATTTCGTCCTTGGCAGACTTCATTTCTGATTTTATTATAGATCTAAGCAGCTTGTTGTCATGAGCTGTTTGTATTTCTGCTGATTTCACCTTGTGGTAGATTCATGTTGGTTATGAAGGTTTGAACTGGACTAACCTTTTTTTCACACCAACAACGATTGGATGCAAAAACAAAAAGACAAAATCGTACATATGAAATGTCCCAATAAATTTACACTGAAAATTTTGCAGGAATATCTGAATATCTAGAATATCTACCATATAGTTGTAAATGTAGGATTTCATATCCTTGCTGAGATTCTGCATTAAAAGTAAAGTTCTGTTGTGATAAGGTAGGAAGCCCCCAATGGTCTGCAGACCAGAGAAAATATGATGTACAGAGAGATGGAGTATGAAAATAGATTATGTATTTAAGTGTCACTGTGACATTCATTGACCGACATCTGATAGAGAAAGCAACAAACTAAACATGTAACATGAACCATGAGCGTCTGAATTCCACGTGTAAAACATTGTGCTCAGATTGAAAAACAAATGTGACAAAATGTGCGCAAAATGTTAATGGTTCCCTATTCAGATGAGTTTGTCCAAGAGTTGTTTGTCGACATTTGTTTGGATTTCTCTATTGCCCAATACATGGAAGACTGTTCTCTTTTTAACATATAAAAAAAGATTTTGCTCTTTCAGATAGGAAAAAAAACATTTCACAGACATACTAGTGTGTTCAATAAATAAAAAACTATTATAAAGACAATAGTAAAAAAGGCACACAAAAGTCCTTTGACAAATGGTACAGGAAAAAAGTAAACACTTTCTCTTGCTATACAAATGTGTCTCCATCATTAGATCTTACTCTATGCTACTTCTAGATCATATCATATCTGTAAAAAAGTCTTAAGGTACAAAACTTCTCTCAGTAGTGTCAATGTCCATTTAATGCCAGTCCAGAAAAGTAACTATTTCCAAAACTGGCCGAAATCCTTCATCTTCCACCCTCAGTCTTGCCTGTCCATCAAGACTAAAATGTTCGCAGTAATTATTTCCTGAGAACTCTGAAGCCGCCTCACTGAAACTGTCCGTCCGTGTCTGGCTTCAAACACCCAAGTGCAAGACGCCCCTGTGCGGGACCAAACTAAGCCCTTGCTTCTGTGGGCTTATTAAAAAGCACAGCTGCAAGAGGATCGCCCCTCTTTTGCCAAAAAAACTTTCAAATCACCACGTGAGCCTGATGATGGAAGCCCTATGTGTCTGTGGGCGATGCCTCGTTTGTCACGATCTCTATTGCCGGCTCCATCATGCCGCCCTCCTCAAGCTCCTGACCGTCCAAATAGTCCAGGGGAGGGGAACGAGAATCTCCTAGACTATCCTCCTCCTCTTCTAACTCTTCTTCTTCCTCCTCGTCCTCCTCTCCTTCGCCATTTTTCTCTATTCCATCCAAGTCCTCCTCCTCCAAGGTGAGCTCAAACTGAAATTTCTCCCCGCCTCCCTGACCTCCAGTCCCTCCACTGTGTCCGTGCGTGACCTGGTCGTAGAAGGGTGGGGAGGGACTCTGGGGGATCATGCTTTGGTACCAGTTCCTGTTGTCCTCCAGGGTGTCCAGAATGTCCTGGGCGTCAGGGTGGACCAGGTCGGCCCAGGTCTCCCACAGAGGGTGGACAATGTAGTCGATGAAACCCACCTGGAAAGGAGTAAGGAGGCAAATTAGAACTGGAATTTAGATTCTTTAAAAGATTTGTTGCACATATGTTGAATTTATACATCCTTGTTGTGCATGATGCAGTTTTATGTCCTTGATTGCCTACCTGGCTCTTCTCCACCGAGGCTGTGTGTTTATCACACATGGGGCTGATCTCCATTCCCCTCTCCCTCTCTCTGTCTCCTTGGTGGAAGAACTCCTCCATTATCCGATCAGTCCACTGACGATACAGCTCCAGGGACTTGGTGGGGTTACTCAGGTCAGCACAGTGCACCATGTTACGCAGCACCTAATGAATAATACAGAATTGCAATTTAGTAAATGCTTGTATTGGGCTCAACATTTTCAGTATTTTGTTAATTCCCCAAGAAATCTCTAAATGTATCAATGTTCATTATTTAGTGGAAATTAGATAACAAATCAATAATGTAGGTTCAATTATACTTTAAGAAAGCATTTGTAGTGGAAAGAAGCTGTAGTTTCCCGATGCATTTTTTAACTGTTCTACGTACGGGGGGGGGGTTCTTTTGCAGAAAATTAGTCAAATCTGGAAACAATGAGCCTCTCCAATGTACAATCCAATATCTTGAAAACAATACAGCCAAGTGTGGTAAATTACTTTACAACAATTAGATTTAGGAGAAATTAGATTCTCGTAGAACCGGCATTTAAGGCTAATTCTATAATGCGCTTTGGAGTGAGAAAAGGTGTGACGGGGGGGAGCAGAGGTCAGCTATGTAGGAGGCAGGCTAATGACCATTGGCTGAGTAACCTCTGCCAACACTGGCTTTTGATTAGCGCTATTAAAAGCTGGGAAAAGAGAGATGGAGGGCTTACAGTATGTCCAATCACAAACTCCCAGTCCATATAATGTAAGATCTTTTGTCTTTTGCTGTTACCATTACTATTATTATTTTTTTCTTTTGCAAGAACCAACGCCTACCTGCATCCTGTCGGTGTAATTGTCTAGCAGCAGCACTCCAGAGCTCGTCACCTTCTTGGTCTCCACCATAGTCTTCAGATCAGCCAGCAGACTCATGTGTTTGGACATGTCAGTGGCCAAAACCTGAATAAAAGAGAGAGAAAAAACCCTATCCTCAGCATCCGGATCATTTGACGAGGTGGACTGATTGAAATTGATGACAGTAGAAGGGAAAAGAATATGAATCAGGATACATCTTACCATGTCGATGATCATCTTGCGGAGGGACTGTCGCTGCTTCTTGTTGAGGTTCTGGAAGATATCGCAGTTGTCTTCCTGTAGTAGCTTGAATCCCACAGCCAAGTGATGGTTCTCCAGCACAGACTCATCGTTGTACATTAGCGCCAGCTCAGAGTCTGGAAAGGTGTTAAAAAGAGATATTAATATATATTTTATTAGCTTGTTAAAAGCACCAATTTATATATTTTAAAACAAAGCAACAAATTAACTGACTCAGTCCTGTGATGAGTGATGTTTTGACTTACTGGTATTGATTAAGAATTGGTTTGATACTCCAGGATGGTCAACATCATGGATAGCTGCAGCAAAGATGGCTGCTAGGATCTCAAGATCTGTAAAGACCGCCTGAGAAAGGGTGGGAAAAAAAAGATCATTTAATTTTTTTTGAGGATAAAACAAAAAAATACCAGAAAAAACAGACTACTTAATACATTTTTTTCTCAGTCAAGTAACAAGCTAGCTGTCTGCCTTTCCGTAAAATGTAACTGTGAGAGAGCATAACACTGTGTCTGCTGGCTTTGATAAATGAATGATAAAGAGCCAAGAAGAGTAAATCAGAAGCTGAAGTCTGGGGCGTTCTGACCTGACTGTATCCTACTAGCTAATCCAATTTAAAGAGAGCTGTGAGAACATGCATGTAGGAAAAATCTTACAAATAAGGCATGGAGAGACGATTGTTGGAGGAAAGAAGGGAAGTTCCCTGAGTAAGGGGAGGAAAAGATGATTAAATGGAAGGATGTTGAGCTCTTCAAAGCTGGTGTGGCTATCCAGGAAAGTGGCACATAAGGTAATGTAAGAGCTAACTCCTCTAATTTAGTTTTTCTTTATTTCTGTGGACGCACACTGGTACTCAAATCAGAGGGAATTCTTTAACCTCCAGAGTTAAGAAAGATCTACCCCAATTAGATAACAAAACCCCGATGTGAGGTATTAAAAACAGAGTACAATACTTTATATTATAACTTACATCCAGGGCTGGAGTGGAGAGGAGGATGTGTGTAGATTGGGCTACGTCGGCAGCGTGCAGGCTGTTATGGTAGGCCACATCTGAATGGTAGTGATCTTCCAATGTCATCATGTAGGCCACCAACGTATCCACGGGGATCTTAAATGTCTTTAACAGGTCTCGCTCCTAGAAAAACAACATCATAACAACATTTAGGAATAATTTGAGTAGTAATCAAACAACAATTATGTGAGTGAAGACACAGCAGAATGCAGAATTTCGGACACTTCTTACCTGGAAGATAGCGTACATGATGCAGGTAAGAGGCCTGCTGTGGGAGTACTCCGAAACAGTGAAGATGTTCAGGCCCCACTTGTTGAGGTCCTCCAGCTCCTTGGACAGCAGCTCCTCCTTATCGGTCTTGACGCCGAAGCGTGATATGCTGCTGCCGGAGAGAGAGGGCCCATGGGAGACCTTCTTGACTCCGCTGATCTGTGTCATCAGCTGCTGCTTCTGCTGCTTCTTCTTCTCTCGCGTCTTGGATGTCGGCGACGGCATCTCCATCTCATTCTGTTTGTCTGAGGGAGGGGACAATAGAGATTTGTTGTTTTTAGTGTGGACATTGTGAGGAAGGAGTGGTTAAAATTCCCTGTTGACCTCATACAGCATGAGTCTAATAATTTAATCTACTTCTCAATAACAACTGAGAATCAATGGCTGCCCGAGGACCCAGGTGCACTTGCACTATAGAAACACCTGCAGCTAGTTAGCTCCTGAGGGATTTATTGATTGATTCATTCATCATCTGTGCCTCCATTCATTTGTTCATTCATGCTGCCCTGTCTTCCACGTGCAGTCTCTCTCTGAGCTCCTACTGTTAATTTGTCTCTGTCCCTCTTTACCCCCCACCATCTCTCAGCAGGTGGCTCACATCTGAGAGCTGGGGCACCTACACAGTTAAGGCAGCTCCATAAAGTTGGCCCTTCAATAAGCTGCTCCATCTTCCGCAGCTTTATCAAATCACATAGTGTAGAGTGGGATTTCTATGTTTGGTTTATTTAATTTATAAGTTTCTTCAACCACATTTAGTGTGGCCACAAAAAAAGAATGTATGTAAAGCAAGTATGAAGTCCAAAAGTACACCAAAAACCTTCAATGCTTTCATGTAATATTCCTTTAGAAAAAAACTATGCCAGTCGTCACACTTTATCCAAAAATAAACATAGAAAACATGCCAAGTTTCCTGTAATAACCAACTAGGCCATTGTGTTTAGTGCAATCACAGAAGAATTGAATGAAATCCTGCAGGGACTGACTGGCTATCGGCACAAATGTGAGCTGCGCACTGATCTATCAAGCCACGACTCAGCTCATTGCTGGCCTATCAGCCTTCCCCTGTGGAGGGTTATTCAATTACCAGCTGTAATTCAAATAATCACTCTCTCTCTCGCACTGTTTTCTCTGCTTTTCTATGGGTCTCTCTCTTCAGTCCCCCAGTGGTAATTGAGAATGGGCAATTAAGCGCTCTCAGACGTGTTGCGTGGGAAACAAGGGGAAGAGCAATATATTGCCCTCTAATTTATTACAAGCCATCATTATCACCACTGCTGTGTGGTGTTTGTGTGGCATGTTAATGTGTTTGAGATCAGATTGTGAGACGGACAAGTTTGCCATGTCATTCCTATCATCCATTTCTACATAAGTAAGTGCCAATATACGCCATGCACTCGGTTTCACAGTTGACTTGATACGAGTAATAAACTGCTCAGGAGGTTTTTTGCACAGTTAACATGATCCTGGTATCCATGTTCCACCTCTCGGTCACATTTTGGCCTGTAATGTGTCAGCCGGACATGGGCAGTCCTTTTTATTTGTTTTTTCCTCCCTCTGTCTGTTGTGTCTCACTTTTCTCTCCTTTGCATTTAGCTCATCTTATCCTTTCTTTTTTCTCAATTTAGACACTGATTTACAAAGAAAAATTAAGCAGCTGAAGGTAAAATCTTATGTATTTTTGCTCTGTTCTTTCTCTCCAATTCTCCCTTCTCCTTCCCTCTACTCTGTCACCTCCCACGTTTATTTCGATTTCTTTTTCATCCTCCTCCATAAGCTCTCCTGTCAGAGACGCAGATGCAGAAGGAAGGTGGGGGGCTTTTTGGGGCAATTTCTTTCAATGTATTCCCTAAACTAGGTGTGTTCTGCTGCTGGCCGATCAAAGGGAATTGTGACAGAATGATGTTGCGAGGACAGCTGTGGCGGTGGAAAGGCACACGTGAATGGCCAGCATGCTGTTGGCCAACAATCCTTATATAGATAGAAAGTCATAAATCCTGGTCTGAAATGGCCCGCGATGAGAAACTCTGGGATCTCTTTATTTATCTAGGGAATTATCCAGGCTCCGTGATCACCGTTTAAACAGTCAACAGTCTGCCTTTCCATCAGCTGAAAAATTTTAAACCCAGATACAATAAAAATAAGAATGACCTCTGCAGAACCAGACATATGGCAGGAAAATTTAATTTCTTTGAGTCGGAATGGATGATTTTATAATAAAGAATTATAAAGCAGAAATAAGTGCATTACTGACGTGATACTAATCTTAATGGATGGAAGGATTAAACAGTTTTACTGGTCAGCTGAGGCCAAACCAGACCAGCCGTGTTCCCTCGGGCCACCCCCTCCCCCCACTCTTCATTAATGTTCTTTCTTTCTACCGCCAGCAGGGGAATCCTGATTTCTTTATCGAAGCGATAGTCATCTCTGTCTGGAGAAGGCGAGGGAGAGGTGGGGGCACAACAAGGTGTCCCTGCTGACAAAGATGCCCTAAGACATGAGTCACGGAATCTGCCGAGCTCATCTCCCTGCCAGCAAAGGGGGATCCTCTGTACCTCTATTTTCTCCCTTACTGCAGTCAGCTCCCTCCCTCCCTCGTTTGCTTCTTCTCCGTCTCTCCTCAACCCTCCTCTCGCTTTCTATGATCTGGCCGTGAGGGCTCTGAGAACCGCACTACACCGGATCAGGATGCCAATTGATCGGAAGCACAGTGTCTATAAATAATTAACTTAACAACGTCTAGGTGCATTCTGTCTGCCTTATCCTTTTTGTTTGTCAATCTATATTTCCTTTAAGTCAATAATTCACATGTCTATCAACTTTCAACTTTAGATGTCCTCTAGCTGTCGTCGCGCTTCTCTGGAAATATCACATTTGCCAAAAGCCAACTTTATACCTATTTGCATAAATTGGTTGATTGTCCCACTAGTGTTGGTTTCAATATTTATTTTCCCTTACAGTGACTTAATCATGTGGTTTTTGAACCAGGGTCATGAAACATTTTGTAGAAAAATAGAAGAACACATGTTTTTAAATACAATATAAATACACATATATTTAGCTCACGCCATATATTCTCAGATCTCAAATGTGCAACCCACACTGACAGCATCCAGTTCCAATCCACTTACTCCAATTCTGGCTAACAAGCTCCCTTGTCAGTCAAATGGCACTTTTTACAGTAGCCAGCCACCTTAAATGCCTTTTTGTCTTTTAATTCTTTGAGAAATTTACATTTCTTACATACATTTTTATGGCCATATTGAGCCTGATTCCATAAACATCTAGACAAAGCTTAATGGCGCAGTGTTTTATGGTACGCCCCCACAGAAAAGCCTGCCAGAGCAACTTGCACAGCTTACCATCATGTACTGAACCTCCACAAAAAACATTGCAGCAAAACAGAGAAGTGGGGATCAGTGTGAGCTGTGGATATTTGTATTTTTGGATGTATTTTTTGGGTCATATTGTTCTGTGGTGATTTAACGTGGATTATAAAAAACAAATTGGTGAATTTGTTTGTGTGATTTTGAGTGCATGTACACAAGACTTTCATTTACCTAGGAAGGTGTTGGAGATGAATTCAGAAACCTGATTGCCAGACCGACTCATCTCAGATAGGTGCGTCAACTCCCGATTCAACATTCTCTTGAACTGCAAGAGAGAAAAAGGAAGAGGAGGGGAGTGAGAGAGAGAGAGAGAGAGAGAGAGAGAGAGAGAGAGAGAGAGAGAGAGAGAGAGAAAATTTCGTCAGTTTCCAGTGGGGGAAAACCTGGGCGAAATTATGGTACAAGATTCCATGGAAAATACAGCAGTATTCAGTTTCATTGCACCAGTTAAAGAATATTATTTAATGACAGCGTAAAATCAGTGGGGGGACACATCTTATTTCCTCCTTCATTTTCCCTGAAATTAATTAGGGTGCGGATCATTACTTGTTTTACCAGTGTGAAAGCCATCACCTTTTAATACCACTCAATTCATCCCCGGCAACCAATTTACAGTCTTATTACACTGAATCACATTTCTGGGGCCTATTTAGCGGTTTCACTTGCGTCATTGTGCAAGAATTTCAATGATGTCAAGAGGAAAATCTGCACACTGCTCCCTACATTCCTCTTTGTTACATTTTGATGATTTTCGTGTACTCTTTAAATAGATAAAATAGATGAGGGAGACTGATGCATTTGACAGTACACAGAGACCCGGGCACTGCAGTAGCAGCTGTTTATGACAGACTGATGCATGCGCATGCACACACATACAGACTAACACACATATACAGACACACAGAGCTCTGCAGAGGGCTCAAGATGGAGCCTGAGCCAAACAACACTATTCTGTCAGACCCCCTCCCTCATCATGATGGAAATATCTTTTGGTGCAATTAGGCTAGCACAGTAATCTGAAAAGGCTACACAAAAATCATTATCAAAATGCCAAATATCTATAGAAATGGGCCTCAATGCAACTCAGCACAGAGAGGTACAATGAAATGGGTGCGTTATCCCGACAAGCTACGTAGATAAGCGCCACACACCTTAATGTAACCCCAAGACACCGACAGCAGGTAATTGGCTTCAGGCATTTTGGACCCCGTTTTCTCGTTCCTACACAAAGCCAGAACTGTAATCCAATAGAAAAAAACAGAGGCAGACGAACAGGATTCTTTCAGCGCCAAAAAGGACAAAAAATCCTTTCTTCTCTCCTCTTGTGATTTTCTTTTCAGCAGCTAAGAGAGCAGCTTGATGATGGCTCATTGTCCCTCTCAGCAGCAGAAAAGGGCCAGCTCTGAGTCTCCATGCCTGGGGATTGATAGCTGAATAGATAGATGTAGGAAAAAGTAGGTGCTGTAAACAAGCTAGGTGAGAAGGAGATCCAGCAGGCTCGGTGCTTCGACTGGAGCAGCAGCAGCTGGAGCTTTGAGCTGGGAACTCTCAGTGCACTGATGAATTATGGAGGAGCGAGGAAGGGAGGAGGAGAAAATGACAATGATGGAGACAGGAGGAGGAGGGAGTGAGGCAGCGATGTTCATCTGACTGGAGGGGGGGTTCCTCCACTGGATTTGTCTTGCTTCGCTGCTCTTACT
Organism: Sander vitreus; assembly: GCF_031162955.1. Classification (NCBI taxonomy): domain Eukaryota; kingdom Metazoa; phylum Chordata; class Actinopteri; order Perciformes; family Percidae; genus Sander; species Sander vitreus. The sequence continues at coordinate 8,492,065 of NC_135863.1, forward strand.
GCTGTAGTGCTTACTCCCCCTCCTACCCTGCTCTGCTCTCTCTTTCTCTCTCTTTGGTTCCCTCCCTCCCTTCCTCTTCTGTCTCCTTTCCCCTGCTGTAGTCTGCCAGCCCCAGCAACACGCTCTATTCAGAACACATGATTTGACAGAAAGTGGGGAGAAGGGGGGAGCCCTAATTATGGCTTGGCATTGGTGTATAAACCAGGTTGTGAAGGGAGGTTTGAGTGACTGACATAATATCCAGACTTAGATTTCAGGTGTAAGAGTTGCTCTTTTCTCTTGTTTTCCAGCTGTGCAACCGCTGCACAGAAATCCCATCCTTTTCAATTCCCAGCCCCTGTAATTCGCTCTTAAGGCATTTTTTATGTCAGCCATTGTGAAGGAATGTCATGGAGCTGTACAGCTATGCCTTCCCTCTACAGTAAAACAATGAGGGTTGATAAAGGGGATGGGGCACGTTTTGAGCAATGTGAATGCACATTGACTGTATTTGTATCGCCATTATCTCTCTAATCATCCTCTCCCTCTTTTGAGTCTTCTGTTGTCTCCTGACATCCCCCATTGTGGAGAACTCATATGCCTGTTCATTATCCGCATCCCATAATATTATTATTATTATTAGATGCTGTCAGGGTGTCTGTGGAGGGCTATTTTTAACAACTGAGAGACAACCAGAGAGTGGGGAAGACGGTCAGAGAAGAGAAAAAAAGAAAAAATAAGAAGGAAAGATGGGAGATAATTGCATCCTTTCCCAATTTAGGTGACAACAACCCACGTTTTTCTCTCTCTGCCTGTGAGTAAGTGTTTGTAGGCCAATTGCCAGAACACTGCAACGCCATGGCAACAGCATCAGGCGGCCACTGTAGGGCTGTTTTGAAAGGAGAGGCTTCCCCTTTTCCTTCCCAGGCAGACATGTGGTGTAGCTGCTGAGCTGTCACGAGGACACACCACACACATCGCCTCTGCTCGCATCCACCGTTCTCCCCCTCCTCCCCTCCATCTCTCCCTCACTCTCTACCACTTACATGTCAATTTCTCTCCCGACTGCCACTTGCCAACACAGTCATCAATCTCTCTGTCTGTCTGCCTCGCTGGCAGAATCAATGGGCTGTCCTTGGAGCAGGTGTTGATACTGCTGCAGTGTACAAGGCTAGGGCCACCTGACTGGAAAATACTGTTACATCAGTACCACCGGCCAATTTTGATGGTGCTGCTTGCGCTTTTTGTCAATTTTGTCATGACTTTTGTTTGTGAAACCCCTCGAAAATATCCACAGTTCTTGTCACTTCAGAGCCAATCCAAGGGAAACTGTAAACAGAAGTTCCCAGAGAATCTCTCTGTCCAACGTGTTTGTGTGCGTACGAGTTGATGAGGGAGGGAGATCAAAGCTTCCCCGAGAGGATCCCGGATTATCCTCCCACTGAGGGAAAGAACCAGAAGCAGGGAGGTGGTACACACCCGCAAGAAAAGGGAGAAAAAAAAAAATAAAATAGAGAAACAGAGGAGGCAGCTCTTTATATAATAGCTCACTGCATAATATATAAAGAAACCAGAAATAACAGCGGGGGATGTCTCTCTGCAATGTGTTGAAGAGCCAAGTTTCTCCATGGGCTAAAGAAATGATGCAGAGACACACACACACACACACACACACACACACACACACACACACACACACACACACACACACACACACACACACACACGCATGCACCTACAAAAGCTATTATCTACAGATAAATACAGTTAATGCTGACATATGGCATGTTTTACACACTCATGCCCATTTGTTTTTGTATGAGTGTGTTATTAACATTGTGTGTTTAATGTTACTGTTCTTTCAGGGGCAGAAGGGAAGCCTCTTTACCTCCTACTGACACCATGACGCTGGCGGAAGATTAGCCTCTCGGAGCTCTGTGGGTATCTCTTCCTCATATACCCACGTACTATATACTGTATCTATTATTTGACCCATTCCCTTTTCTCATCTTAAAGTGTCTTTTCTGTCCCTTTTGTTTGTGTGGTAGATTATTTTTTAATTGCCACAGTTTGAAATGCTTAAACGTGTACAATTGTCAGCTAAGGCCTGAATCACAAGAACAGCTTCTTTCTCGTCTAAATTCTTGCTTAAAATAATTTTCATTGTGGTAAAGTGGAGTGGTTCAGATTGAAGTTGTGCCTTTGAGCCACTAGTGGGTGCACTACGCTCTGCTGTAGAGCAGCCTGCTCAGTGTTGAGAAAATTGACCTCTCAACCCTGCAGTGACAGAAATGCACAACCTGACTTATGGATAAACCCGTTAAAACCCGCCTTTTCTATAAAATATAAAAACAAAAACATTTTTGTGAGGAAGTCTTAACTAATCTGAATTTACAATGATGAGAGTCAAAGTTTTGTAGAGAAAAGCAATTACACTATGAGGTTTTTAACCCTTTCAACATTACATTTTTCATTTAACAACTCATAGCTTCAATTAAAAAAAATCCTAATTACCATGAAATTATGTGTCTTCTTTACCATCTCAATTTTCTTATTTATATCAATTTATCAAGATAATCTCATATTTACAGTATGCAACGACGGTGACTTATGCAATCATTCTTTCTTCAGCAGCAAACCTATGGTGGTTGTGGTTTATCTCCTCCTCGCTTTGGCAAAAATATGACGCAGGGCGGTAACATTGGTGCAATGGCAAAGACTCACAGTGACATAACTCTGTAAAGATCCTACCTACGTATGAGCTACAGATGATTCTGAGAGACGGCCTGACAACCTCTCACTTCCTCTGACTCACTCACTCATGTTAGTGTGTCTGTATGAGAAAGACTGTATTCCTGCGTATCGGAACCTATGCAGTAAGATGTATCAAAAAAGAACGGTCAGCTTTAAGAAACAGAAGAAAAAAAACAGAGAGGGATAAAAGTAAGTAAGTTTCTCAGTTAAGTGATTCATTCTCATCACACCTGGCTGTTCAAGGCCTCAGAGTCAGATGTGGTGTGCAACACCATTTTTGGCTGGAGAAGAACAGTTAACAGGCTGCACAACTGTGCTCACTTGAACTCTGGATGCTTTGAAAGCAGAAAGCACCCCCATGTAAAATATCACAGCAGCAGTATTACACCAAGAAGAAACACTTGAATCACCAAAACCTCTAATAGATTACTCAACACTCAAATGAATGCTCAAATCATAAAGCAACGTTTTATCATGTTAACAAAAGTAATGGCATGTATCCCCCTAACCTTTGTGAAAACAATTCTCAAAAAGATTTGCCTTTACTCTCCAGGCTTTGATACTATGTTTAGAAACACCACTTAACACCTGGCTGGGCCTAATGTAACTTAAATCCATCCAATCCTTTTGCTTATTAACTCAATCACTTCCCTTTCTTTAGACAACACTAGACTCTTCGAGAGAAAGACAAACACACATGCTCATTTTTCCTAAGATGCTTTTTGCTCTACACGCCTGTTTTCAAACAGTACATGTAGCCACACGGTTCAACAAAATACCAATTACTATTGTCTATACTGTAGGTCACATAATAACTAATAAAAAGAGGAAATCATTTTAACATTGTTCCGAAGGAGAACAAAAGGGTATGCAATTGATAGTCTCTAGAATGCCTGTGTCATCTTTCGATCTCCACACACTGGGATCAAAGTTTAAGTAATCCCACAAACTTAAGTTGTAACTGCAGAAAGACAACCTTAAAATCCAGAGACAGACATTCCATCGATGATCTGCACTGAATTAAAGCGATGATGAGAGGTCTCTCAGTGTCTTACAATACAGCCACACATCTAAATTGAGCGTCATATGAAAGGATGCACAAGGGTTCTCAAAAGCAGAATGCATGCACCACTGCTTGTTGCATGAACCTCTGAAAAGTGTGTATGAATATAATAATTACTAATAAAAAGTACATACATATAGCTGTTAAAAATGTAAAATATACACTTCTGTAATGTACAACTACTAAACATCACATGGACTACTTTCAAAAGGGAGAAAAACTAAAGCACGCATTTAGCATCCACAGCAGTGAAATGTTTAAGTCCTCTGAAGATGATCACTTTAAACACCAAAGGATCAACTGAAACATTGGGTTTTAGAAGACTATAACCACAGCATGTGGAATCCACACCATGTGAAGCATCAACCAAAGTTTAGCTCTCCAAGTCAACGCAAGAGACATACAGGTGCAACAGTCTATTAAGATACCACAAAAAGTAAAAGTCTTTATAACTCACTACAAAAGAAAATCCAAGAAACTCACCTTTCTCCAACCATTTAGCTTCCCTAACTTCCTCTCTTTCTTGTCAAAGCAGCAGGCTCCCATGTTGCTTTGTGTTGAGTGCAGAGCAGAGTGGGGCTGTCGTCCGTTAGAGTGTCTGTCTCAGTCTGACTACAGCATGAGTAAACGGACCAAGCCTTGGCTCTCTGACGCTGGGAAACGCCACAGCTCTAGTGACTCACTTTGGGCTTCGAGGTCTGACTAGGCTTTACCTCACACCCTGTGTATGTGGAGCAATGACTGATAGTGTGTGTGTGAGAGAGAGAGAGAGAGAGAGAGAGAGAGAGAGCGCGAGAGAGAGAGAGAGACCGACCTCTGCCTCATACACACATCCTTATGGGGGTAGTCCCGCCTCTAACCTCTTGAGCTCCTTTGCTTGCTGTTCACTACTCCTGCAGTCCGGTAGCCACAGCTCTGAGGTTTATACTGTCAATATCGCATTGATCAATACCACTTACTGTTTTGATAAACACAGTGGATTTACTTGAACTTCGAAAACTAGCCAGGTACAGATGTGTTTTTATTTTAACCTTCAAGAGCCCTTCACGTTCACAGAAAGAGTGCTGTGGTAGAATAGTATTCGTGGAACAAAAATCGCTAAACCTTTCCTTTTTTTTTGTGAATGAATTTTGTACACAGCACTCGATAATCCAGCTGTTAATTTGACTTATTCATTACTAACTAGAGTAGGTGTGCAAATTGTATTTCCCTCAATAAACAGAGCTCTCTTCAGCCTCAAAACTGCATAATTCCTAACACGGGTCACTGGAGAAAGCATTGCACATTAACCCATCAATGAACCAACACATTGGTATTATGTTTGCCAACTCTGTTCTGTTTACACAACACATGTAGCACAAAGGCCCAGTAACAGCTGTGCTAAATCAACAGGTTTCAATTAGGGCTGCAACTAACAATTATTGTTTTTGGAGTATAAAATGCCAATTGTAATGACAAATGAGCCCAAGGAAATGTCTTTAAATGTATTTAGAGCCCCAACAATGAATGAATTAGTCAAACGAAATTTTTTTGTCATATGCTGCTTTGCTTGGTCTTGCGTTACAGTAAATTAAATATTTACGGGGGTTTTGGACTGACAGACATTTGATGAAATTAAAAATAAGAAATTGTGAATGGACAGTTTTCTGATGTTTTATAGATCAAAGGATTTAACTGAGTAAGTAAATCTGCAGATTAATCGCTAATGAGAAGAATCGTTAGTTGCAGCCCTAAAGGTCTTGCTTTGTCCAACCAACAGTCCAAAACCTGAAGATATAAAACCAAAAAAAAAACGGCAAATCCTCTCATTTTAAAAGCTGGAACCAGAGAAGCTGATTCTTCAACTTATCGTTTCAGCTCTGCTAACAGGTATTTCCACTATTGTTTAATTTGTCGATTAGTCTTTAAGTGAATCGATTAATGGTGTAGTTTATAAAATGAAAATAGTGAAAAATGTCTTCTGGGATTTCCAAATCCAAGGCGTGATCAAAAGATATAGATCATTATGCAATAATATAAAACGGAGAAAAGCATCTTTCACATTTAAGAAACGGACAGCAATGAATATTTATTATTTTTGTTGAATAAATGACTTCAACAATTAATAGGTTACAAAAATGTTTCTGCCAGTTGACTAATGGGTTACTCGACTTATCATTTCAGCCCTAGTTTCAAATAACAGAAGGTCTACAGCCTCGACACAGAAGAACATTCCAACTCGCAACAGGACTTGACCCGTCTACTTCAGCCATACATAACAGGGAGGACAGTCACGTACTGTAAGCCCTCAGCAGCGACAGCCTGCACTTCACCTTGAAGGTACTGTACAGCAGCAGCCTCTTGAATTTCACCTCCCTTGGAGTCATGTTTCATACTCTGTCACAGCTTGAATAACACTTTTTCCATTCTAAACACAACAGGTAGTTGAGGGGTTACATTAGCTGATTGGCATGTTCTTGTTATTAAAACCAGGTTGAGTGTAATGGCTCACATGACAAAGAGGCAGCAGTTGTGTAATGTTTTAGTTTACTGTGAAAACAAGGTTAGGATTAAGATCCTAGATATCAATGGGATTAACCGATCGTTATGTAGACACACAGCCACATACACACTCAAACAGTTCATGCATACAAGACGGACATGACAGAGTCCTTATTAGATGGTTACGTGCGTTTCAGGACACATTCACCCACCTGCCAAAGTCACATCAATGAGAGAGGGTCATAATATAGAGTAAGCACATTGTGCCACCTGATATGCTCTACTGTAGATCAGTCACATCCAGCACTCTTAATTTCTCTATACAGAATCTAACACTAATGGCTGAATCTTTAAAGAAACAAATCAAGACAATTTAACATGAGACAATGTACAATTTAGCATTATGACACCAACAGTGACATTAAAATGTGTCCATGTATAGTCAAATTACTGTCAACTTCTTATGGTGTTGCACTAGTCTGATTCTCTTGGCAGCTGTTGGGGTAAGTCTAATACAGTATTTTCTGGAAAAAAGAAGCATAAAACTGGCCCGTCATAATTCCACAGTTGGGATATTTTACAATTTCTGAAGTTGGGGAAGCTCATGAAATCAATCATCATCTGCAGATAACGTTTGGCTCAATTCTATCCACATTTTCTGTGATTGCAAAAGTGCTAAAAACATAGCCTAAAGTGAGATAATTCGTCCCACAAGTCCACAGATGAGGGTTGATATGAGCCAGCAGCTTTTCCACAGTAAAGATTTTTGTAAAAAGCATTGTGACTTTTTATTGTTTGGAAAATCCCATCTCATTCTGCTGTAACGGATATCCTGACATACTTCTCTCTACTCTCTGTCTCTCCTGTGTGATTCAATCGTCCTGTGGCCTTATATCCATGTCTACACTAAATGTCTGTTTGTTTAAGTGGTTAATAGTATTTATTCAGTTGTCCACATGTTTCTAAACTGAAACCAATCCAGCTGACTGTCAGTGCTGGGCGTGTGTCCGGATGACGACAGCAATGGGATAAATAAACACGACCATTAACCATCCAAACGGGCATGATGGGAAGTCTATTGTCGTCTGGAGAGTGAGCGGGGGATCAGGAAGGAGACAGGAAGAGAGAGTCACTCTGCCCCTCACACACACACACACACACACACACACACACACACACACACACACACACACACACACACACACACACACACGCACACACGTTCTCTCTCTTCCTCTCTAGTTTATTGTGTTTGACCCACTGCGGGATCCCTTGCATCCTGTTGTCCATTTTTATGAGAAATAACAACCTTATGCTCTTGGCTCGCTTGACAAACTGTTTTCAGGCTCTCTTACACACAGCTGCAAATCATCCTGTAATGTACAGCAGCTTTCCGGGAATGTCACTGCCACAAGCATATCATACAAAGTGTTTAGTATTGAAGGTTTGGAGTCGACAAAAAAAGGTGAAATGTCTACAGCAGTGTAAGGCATAATTACAACAAACAAACCAAAGATGGCCGAGCATCCAGTCTCATGTTGACAGAACTCATGTTTCTGTTATGGCCGAGGATGAATTATAGGAAATGTATACCAGACTCAAAGTAGTAGAGCCACTTGAATAAAAATTGTTCGCCCAGTGCATATTCCCAAAAAGTTTTCTGCCTGCGTTTTCCCTCTCAGTCTATAAACTTTACATTGGGATGATGTCATGCACTTAAAAAATTGAGCTTTTTGGTCATGCAGAATAGGGGTGATGGGGCCTAAAGGGCCCTGCAACCTGCAAAGGTAGTACCAATGATGATTATAATAATAAAAAAGGTAGGAAGTCATTTTAAATAGGCTGAATTAGTAACTAAATTTAAACATGTAAGTAGTAGTAATTCTAATTGTTAAGATACATGTACAGAGAGTCAATCCAGCGATAGGAATTAACCTTTAAGGCCAAATATTGCTGTGTATTATGCTCTGTCAGTGAGTAATATGGTTAAGGGGTCACTTAAAAAAAGAACCAGGAACTGAACCTCAGTGCACATTACTCACAATCAAGGACGCAGAAGCAACAGAATAACCAGTGGACAGTGAAAAGTTGTCTGACAAGGAAAGATGAAAAGAGGGCAACAGCGGGCCAAGACATAAAAACACACTTCATTTTGTCACAGATTAAAAAAAAATAAAGCAGAAATGAATGGAGCTTGATGCTGGTTTAGGCAGAAATAAGATAAGATAAGTAACATCCAGTCATAATCATACAAGTGTACAGGCTATACAACCTGACAGCGCTCATGCCAACACTGTGTACTGTTGCAGCCTCTACCAAACCAACATCTTCTTACTGTACATGTTTAGACTTTTAATATGGTGACTTTGCAAAGGTCATGCTAAGTTCATGTATGTTTACAGCTACGGTATCTCTGGATTCTGTACACTGCCATTCATGTTTTTATTATGCTAAGGATTAGTGCTCCTTGCAGAATCCCTTGCTGCTCAGATTTGAGAGCTCCTGCAAAGAGCATTTTTCTGTGTAAACATTTGCAATCAATGGAATGTTTTCAAAAAAAGTTTCTCTGATTTGAGGGATAAAATGAAATGAAAATGAAGGCAACATTAGCCTTGTGCCCTTTAACATTTTCTTCACTAATGACTAAGAAGAGTGAAAAAAAGAAAGAAAAAGAAAATATGATGCAGCCTCTCCTACCTTGTTAGAGGCCATGTCACTGACGGAGCGGTAGGTCTGGATGGTCTCCAGCTGGTCCAGACACCAGTCCAACTCCTCCATCGTCTCCATGGCCAGCTTCTGGTACGCCTCATCTGTCAACAAGCAGTCACACAGAGACACACAGTCAGAACAGACGGTGCGCATGGAGCCTGAGCACTGCCCAGCCACTCCCAGGCAACATCCACCCACAGGTCCTGCTCGGGGCGCCTGCTGCTGCTGCTGCTGCTGTTGCTGAGGAGGAGGAATGGCTAGAGGTGGCACCCGGCTGCAGCGCACCTTCATCATGAGGAGGTGTAGCTGTAGGGAGCTGTCAGCAGAGTAGAGCGGAGGAAGGCTAGGACTTCGCTCTGTCACACAATCAACTGTTCTCTCTGTGCATTTGTGTGTGACACTCCCCCCACACACACACACACACACACACACACACAATCTGAGGTCCTCTGCTCATTTACATGAACGTCAACCCCCCTAAGAGCAGGAAACCAAATACTCCCTCCCCCCCCCCTTACCCTCACCACACACAGATGCACTTTACCCAACCTCACAGGAAGCAAACAGACACCTGTAAATCTACACATGAATACACACACGTATACACTTTGGTCATGCCAAACCAAACTTTTGTTTTAACGGGGTGATAGAATGCAAAACCGAGTCGACCTTTCAGTTGGGTAAAATAGTACATAAAAAGTACCTCAAAGTCCCTTTCCTATGCAAATCTCACAATTTGAAACTGCTGCTGAAAACGGGTGAATCTCAACAAAGCTCACAGTTGACGTCAACTCGGTGGCTGTACCTTATTTGGCTCTAGTCTCTTCCTTTGTCACACCCCAGAATTTACATACACCACTGACCTGAGATCAGCTTAGTCTTCTGAATAGGTCGCGCAGATCTCAGAAATTTGATACATTGGTCGTCTGCTATTTCATTCCTAAATTTCTGAGACTTTTTTATGCGAGAAATCAACTATGTAAAGCTCAAATATGGGCAGTTTTACGAAAATTGATGGCTAATTGCAAATTTGGTAAGACGGTGTCGGACTTCAGGAGCTCCACACAGTCTGACGAGACAGCAGCAGCCCGCAGCGCTCCATACCCAGGGCAAAGTCACCGTTTCTGGGTTACTGGACTACCAAATGCCGGCGGAGCCCGCCGGCCACAGGCTCCCGCCCCCCCTGCATAATCATTCTATCACCCCTTTAACCATAGACGGTATATTAATGGACAGCGCATGTGTGACGTCACCCATTGGTTTGTGGAGAAGAGTCGTCGAGTTTGCCGTTACGGGCGCAGCCATCCTGGTTGCGGATGTGACGATTTTAGACGAGAGGGAGGAGTGAGGGAGGAGCTGCTTACACTCTACGTTACGTTACACACTTTCACTGGCAATCACATCATAGCCACGCCCTTAAACACCCCCTGCTTTAGCGCCGATTTTAAAATCAACGAGACCATAATTCAAAAAATCATTCTGTGTTGCAGAAGACTTAAAACTAGTGATTGAGACTATAAACTCATTATGAAAATGTTTACAGAGGTAATAAATCAAGTGAGAAGTTTCCTCTGGGTCACTTCCTCATCGACTTCTACAGAAACCGACCTCCTTTTGCAACCGCACGTGTCGCCCCCTGCTGGAATTCAGATAGAATGCAGGTTTAAGGCACTCCTGCATTTGCAGCACTTCGCCGAACCGGATGAGTTGTCCATTAATATACAGTTTATGGTTTTAACTAACTTTCGCTGACACTCATGCGCATACAAATACAAGCAACTGATTAAGTAACATCATTTAATCAGAGTAATGGCATCTGCTTGTTGGCTATAGGCAGATAACTGCACTCCACAGATAGTGATACTGTCTTGTTTGACCAGAAGTTTGAGACACAAACACGGTAATGAGTCTCTGGAGGGGCCCCACATGATGTTTTAATGAGTCCACATATATTCGAGAACATTTGTCATTATAATCTGGTGCATACATGTTATCAGCTGCTGTAAAGACATGTGTGTTTACTGCTTTGCAGTTTATACACAGTAGGTCGAAGGCCCAACCACAGTACACATACAAATGTAGCCCGGAGACAAAATTACAGGAACTGAGTTCGGTATCAATTTTACCAGAAATGAACAATATTTCCGTAACATTAGGCAACTGCCAGGATGTGTATGCCATTGTTTGATCATAATTTCTGCTTTCTACTGTCTTTTCTTTGTAAAACATTTGGTAACTGATATACCTGTATTATAATTTTTATAGTTATTGAATTAGGGCTAAAACTACTGATTATTTTCATTATTGATGAATCTGCCAATTATTTTTTCAAGTAAATGTCAGAAAATAGTAAAAAAAAGGTGACGTCTGGAAATGTCGTGTTTAGTCCAAAACCCCAAAAACATTCTGTTTACTATCACACAAGACAAAGCAAAGCAGCAAATCTTCACACTGTTTGCCATTTTTAATTAAGTCTTCGAAAAAAGACTTAATCGATTATTTTAATATTTGCAGATTGATTAATAATTTTAGCTCTATATTAAATAGTAATTAAAATAATCTATAACAATTAGTTTTTCACTTGTCTTGCAAAATAAATGCAGCATAAAGTGATGGTAGTGCAACAAAAGTAAAACACAGGAGGTAAAATAAAAAAATGTAAACTAATACTGGATATCTATCTTTTCCACGAGTCTAAACCCTTTATGTTACGGTAAGCATGATTATCAATGCAGTGAGGGACTTTTCCTTAAATTATTTTAAAATATTATTCATACTACAGAGTGCTTTTGACCGGATAGAGAGAAAAACAAGAATGTGCTGTAGCCACTGCAGAAATATTATTCCATGAATTTAGAGTCAATATTCCAACCCTGTTCCAGTGGTTTAACTGTTTTTTTTTCTTCAGAAAACTACAACTGTACGTCAAGGTTGGAGTGAGTCCTTGTTGGGAAGCAGTGTGCGATGAGATGGACACACACACAAACACTTGTCTGCTGCCCCTGCATAGTGTATACTCTGGGTCTCCTAGCTGCGGAGCACAACATGGCAGCAGGGTGTGCACTGCGGCGACCTTAGCGCGACCACGTAGAATGTGTCCCCTGCTCTGATCTGCTCGCCATCAAAGACATGAGCCTGTTTGCTCTCCCAAACACGAGAGGCACCTGGCACTCTGCCCACAGCCTTCCCCCACTCTGATGTGGGGAGTGAGAGAAAGAGAGAGAGAGTGTGTGTGTGTGTGTGTGTGTTTAGTTTAACTCCAGAAACAACTGATGTCAAAATCGGCTTACACTCATTTGAGATGTTTCTTCTCCGTATTCTCAACACTTTTGAGGTGGTTTGTTTAGAAAGCTCCTTTTCCCTCCAACAGTTTTCTCATTTGAACTTTTACACTCTGCTCAGACAGAAAGTAGCATATAAGTGGTCTTAGTTTCATTTATGGACTCATGAAACAACTATTGTCTTTTTTGATTAAAAAGCTATGTGTACATAAACACTTAAGGAGAGAAGTCGACTACAACTCCAGAGAAACATGTCATTAAGAAACATCCGATCACTAAGCTTATAATTCCGCACTGCTTACAAAGAGCGGGAACTAAAGAATGTAACGGATAATACATCCAGCTAAATCAGTTCACTTTTAGATTCTGGGTCAATGATAGATGAATTCAGCAATCAGCGGCACAGTGTTTTGATCCCTTTTTGCAACAGTTAAAGTTACTCTGGAGTTTTTGTCCTCTAGCACTAATGGAGCAGTTTTTTACCTGCATATGCATACTGGTAATGTAATACACAGTCCACATATCTACAGGTGTTGGTTTTGCGCCAACAAATGCAGCAATGCGCCAGCAAAGGAAGGAAAGAAGAAGACCGCGAGCTGGTTAACAATTCAAACTCTTGAAAAAAAAAACTGCTTTTTAAATGTGTGTTTTATGAGGAAGGGAAAGCGTTCAAAACGTTTTGATAGACCTAAATGAGACACACAATTCCTTTAACATTTAAAATTGGCTACTCTGCTCTGATTTTCACATCTGGCTGGCTCTTCATCATAGCAACCATCACTAAGCCTGATGATCACTGTAGTATTTAGAACAATTTGCCATATCAAACTGACGAAAAAAAATGTTTTTAAGTTGTAATACGTTTTACAAAACTAGATTGGGTTACAGTTTAGGGAAAGGGTGTGCTGATGTGATCAACATACTGACGTGTGTTCATGTGTGTGGTAGTGAGGCTGCATCAGTGGTAAAACCGAATTGCTAGATTTATTGTTTAAGCTCTTAACCACGTTCATGACATGGATTTCAAAACCCACAAAAACAATCTGGTTTAGTGAGTCTGAACCTAAAGCCAACTTCTTGTGGGTCCTCACATACTGAATCCATTCTTTAGGTAGGTTCCAAATCCACTTAACTTTGGCGCTTGTATAACCGTCTTACTCTGATCCCTGCCCTGCTGGCAAGCAGAGCCCATTCCAGTCAGTCTTTCCTCCAGTGCCGTTTACCACTAGTTAATAAAAACAACAACAAAGATTTTGTTGGCCATTGACTCTCAGTTATTTCTCAATGCTGTTATGATCGAATCTTATGTCAATGCTTTAAAAACTACACTTTAGAGGACAATGGGAAATAAATGACCATGAAGTAAACACAACCCAGTCCCTGCTTTTATTCTGCAGCTAAACGACAGACGAGTTAACCAAAATCATTGCAAGACATTAACTAGCCCGATTGTTAACCTTTATGGTAATTGAATGATGGTACAATCCCATGACAGTTTAATCATATAATCTGGTGAACATCAGCAGGGTTAAAGGGTGAGGCATGATATAGATAAGTTGTACTATAGACAAGATTACTGAAACTATAGACATGTCTGTAAAAGGTAATGGACTCTACAAGGATTAGTCAGAATGTTCAAACTTTGAGTGTGTTGCTAACCAAGAGGGATTTCTGCCATGTTTTTGTGTTTGACTGTTTGAGTTTTTAACTAATCTATATAGGTGCATTTTTTTTCTCACACTGTTTCTTTGTGGCTTGCAACACTCGCTGTAAAGACAAAACCATAGTTGTGCTTATAAAAGAAAAAGAGTATTTACTGTAGAAATTACAGTTGTAAACTCCCCGATTATTACCAACAAAAACATGCTTTTATATTCACATTTATTTCAACAGAAGAAGCATGCCTGATAGCTGCATACCATCAATTACTTTAGTTACAGCCGTCTGCTCTGTGGACTCTCATGGCCTCAGATGGACCAAGGGAAACAGCAGTCACAAGCCAACACACATACACACTAGCACCACAATGGAATAGGGGATTTCCACTGCCTCCACCCTGACACAAGGACCTTTCTGATCAGCGCTGAGAACTACAGTGTCTGTTCCACAGGGGCAGACAGGAAAACACACAGATACGCATGTCCAATCCGCTCAGACAGTTTACTAATACATATACATAAACCGAAATGTCTCATGACTGTACTTGGACACAAACATTCAAAATTGTACTTTCCAGTTGACGGACGCAGGGGTATGAGGATATGAGGCCAGCTCTTTCTCTAGATTCAATATTCAGTTTAGGCCTCACTGGCATGATAATATGCAGTATTTCCTACACAAAGTTAGCAATACCACCATTAACAAAAGATAAAACGGACAAAGTAGCACAACAAACATACTGTCGACACTTACGCAAACTTGTTACAGAAAACCTTCAGCAATAACATACAAAAATGTGTGGATGTTCTCGTTGTATATGTACAGGAGTTAGAGGAGATAGGGGTGGACGAAAAAAACAGGGTCGATCATATACAGTACATATGTAATGAAATCCTAAACAAGAACACAAAATATGACCTCAACATGAATTGAAAAGAGCTGTAGCAGTATTGTATGTGTTCCTGTTATTGTGTCTATCTATCCACGATTCATTGTGTTTTCTTTGTCTCTCTCAAGATAGCAAGTTTTGGAGTGATGCATTTTAGTTTTTAATCCCAATAGTAATGATATATTTGGTATGATGTGATTAACTGCAAAATATTTTAAAATCCTGCACAATTTGTTTAATTTGAGGCAATATGTTTCTGTTTTATTCAATACATTTTCCCTGCTATACTTAAATATACTGATTTTAATGGTGTTTCTAAATGTCTGTCGATTCATTGACGCAGGACTTTATGGGAGATGATTTTTTTTGTGCAGCAGGTGCTCACACACATCTCGTATACAGCGCATGGCAATAAGATTATTTAAGGACAAGTGTGCCCAGAGGACGTCAGACCAGAAGACTTAAAGCAGTGTGTGTTTGTGTTGTGTGTGAGACAGCTGCATCTGTCATCCTCTCGTGGGGATAGAGTCAGTTTCCTGCCTGTGATGTGATGCTTGCTGCAGCAGAGCAGGAGGGCTGCAGCACATTATCAGCAGCCATAAGCTGTATGGCATTGTGGAGGTGAAATCATCAGTGTTGATATCCTACAGGCACCAACACAGTTAGTAAAAACACACAGGATAAGAGGCCAGGGGCCTCTTTTATCATTTCATACTAATTTCTGCTTTTAATATATTGAGATGATTCATGATTAGATGTAAAGATGGTGTGAAGGGCTAGGTGCCACATTTCCTGTAAACCAGTGTAAACAGACCACAAACACTTAAAAGAGAAAACAAACTTTGACGTAGGCCAATCGGCAGCAGTGCCAGGTTCCTGAATGAGAGAGACGGGGGGGAGGAGCCATTCTTTTGTGACATCTATTGCTTTACAAGAAGCAGAGAACAGGTTGATCTGAAATCTTTCGAGGGGTTACACAACACTTCCTCTGAAAGATCAGAGACGGTATGGTGAGGCAGCGCTGCTCCTCCACTTCTTTACGAGGCAAATTATGACTTCACATGCACAGCATTGCAAAATCAATCCCTGACAAGTATTGTGAAAAGAGGGAAGATGGGTGGTGGTGAAGTTTGTGGTTTTAGGAGCATGGTATGTGGACCTGGAACAATAGTTGATTGAAACATTTCTGTAAACCGGCTTTCTGAGAAGTAACAAAATGACATCATGACTTTGTGTTTCATTAAAGGTTATTTATCTGATTTACAGCGAGGAGGAATACCAAAATGTCTCAATAGATGGTATCAGATTTGGTTGCCCTCTGGTTGTGAATAACATGTATAAACAGAAGGGAGAGACATAATGACTTGACGTTCTGTTGCAATGGAGGATTTGTATATGCTTCACCACTTATGAATTTACAGCTTCAATCGAGCCATAACTGGTAAGGGCATCTCTCCGGAATGCAGTGTCGGTAAAACAAACTGGTGCCTTTTTCATGTGGTGACCATCCAGAAGCAGCACTGTGACACATTTTGGACGCTGACTCACAGATTAAGAATTCTGATGTGTTGTAATGTGGTGATTAGGCTAAAGCAGAACTGATCAAGTTGTTATAGTTACAAGTTTGTTTGTTTGCTGTCCGTCCCTAATACAAAGAGACAGCTTTCATGTTTTCTGCTGCAGCCACTTGGAGTCTGAAGAAGGAAAATAAATTGAGGAAGCTGATAATTAGCCAAACTTAAGATTTCACTGTATATTCTACAGTAAATATAACTTCATTTTGTATTCAACTGTTCTTGGCTCATATCAACCTTTTCAGTATTGCTGTGTGTTTTACTATTATTTTGTCTATTTGACCACGTTTGTATTGTTGTGTCTAACTTCTTATGATGTCGCCTTGATCTGGTCTCCCTTGGAGGTCACCATCCTCAAAAAAAAGGTTATCTGCATTTAAAATACATTTTGGAAAATATGTATTTTTTTGCTTTCTTGCCGAAGTATGGACCTAGAACCGGGAGATGATTAGCTCAGCTTAGCATTATGACTGGAAATGGAAAACAGCTAGCCTGGCCCAGTTTAAGGTTATAAAAAAACAAAAAAACAAAACAAAACATGCCTAGCAGCACCTACGAATTGTATTGTGTAATCCATACACAAAATTAAATGTAAAAACAACAATTTAATATTTTAAAAGAACTTGTGGTGTCGATCTTCATCTAACTCAACAAGAAAGTGAATAAACGGATTTCACAAAATGTTAAAATATTCCTTTGAATTAAGGTTAAATAAAAAAAAATAAAAAATGAAACCTGAAAACAGAGATGAGTTGAAATCATCATGAGAAAAGTAGCTTTGCTTTTGCTCGGCTGTGCGGTGCTGTGCAGGTGAGCTTGTGGTCTTGGTGTTGTTAAACTTGTTGTTTCCGGTGTAGCAACAGGGGGCACAGTCATGTGACTTCTAGTCTGATTTGTGGCTCTTCTGCTTGTATTTAAACTGCAATAAATGTGACTGTTCCGACAAAACCTGTTACAAAATAGTGCTTTAACAGGGTCACATGTAAAAGCCATGTGTATGCTTCGTATGGTTCTTGCTGGCTCTTTCTCCCCCCCCACTCTCAGTGGACACAGTGTTCCCTGACCTTTCCATAACATATATATATGTACACCTTCCTATCTGATTTTCTATAGAACTCAGTGGGAGAGCCATAAATCTGAGTAGCATGCATCAGTCACATTTGATCCCTTGCAGAATCCTTGGAATACCACAAAAAGTATCTGCTGTGTTAATCAAATTGTTTTTATTTTTTATTTTATTTAGTACAAAGGTTCATGAGGATATAAGCCCACATTATTATTAATAAGACACAAGTTTAGCTGATTTTACAGTGCTACAAATGTCTGTCACAGTTTCCTAAAGCCAAAGGTGAGGACTTAACATGTTCAGCTTTGCAGGACCAACAGTCCAAAACAACCAAATACCTTCAGTTTGAAATGATATAAAACACAGGAAAGCAGAAAATGCTAACAATTTGAAAAAGCAGAAACAATTTATTATAGGCATTTTTTTTAAAATTAATTTGCAAAGTAATTTACTGCATTTCTTGTTACTGAGACCGAGAATGAATTTGACTCCTGTGTAATATTTCATGGAAAACCATTTGACCATATGCATTTGACGAACAACTTACTGTAATTCGTCATCCGCAAAGATGCATTCAGTTAGTGAGGAGAAATATTAATATTTCAGTACCCAACATTGATCCAGTCCAAATGGGGCTTCAGTCCCAACTGAGCTTCACAGAGGCCTATAGTGTCTAATCTGCTTATTTAGTTTGAAATAGCTAGAGAACCATATCCCTTTTTCTCCACTAAGTCGTGCATTGCACAGACCGTGAGCACTTGCACACATACTCATGATTTACACATGTACACTTTATTCACATAAAGAGAGATACAGAGTGATTTATGCATGTGGGATGTGAATGTGAGGAGCATAGTGTGCGGACTGATCTGAGCTCAGACATCTCAAAGTCTGAAGGATCACCGAGGCACCAAGCGTCTGCCTCAGATACAGTATTCACTGCTATCTGAACGGTCGTCATGTTCTGGTGTAAAAATATTAATTGTTTTGTTTCTAAATCTCTCTCACTCTCTCTGATAAAATGTTGACAGACGTCAATGGGGCGGTTTGTCTGTCCTATCAGCAGCTCTGTGGACCGGTGAGTTTAACACCGTCCTGTCCTTGAGCTGCACTCACCCTCACTCTCTCCATCTGTTTTGACTCACAGTCACATAAACTCTCACATCTTTTTTTCTTCCCTTTGCTCCTTCTCACCACAGTGTTTCGCTCTCTTCAGCTTCTATACACACAAACACACAGCAACAGAGCAGGCTTTGTCTGTGTTACCTGAGTTGAACTCCCACATTGGGAGCAACAGTACTGACTGGCCTGAATGGGTCTCATTGTCATGCTGACTGGCATTTGCCCCTCGGGTTGATTAGCATGGATCAGAGGAGCCACAAACCCAGTTAGCCAAACTTCTGTCGCTGTTGTTGATGCTTTTTTTCTTTGGGTTCCGTAGTAGCGTCTAGAGTTTCGATTACAGAGGTTTAGTGTTGGTGCGGGGGTGGATCTGATGTCAGGGGTGAGGACAGATTTCTAAAATCATCAGGAAAACTTTTGCCTAATCAGAACAGGCCATCATGCAGCTGCTGCTGCTGCTGCTGGACCCGACTCAGCTTCTTAGTCAGAGGAAAAAGTTTGATCACGAACAGAGTCAAACTCAATTTTAATAAAAAATTTAGTGATTTCTCTGACTTTGATTGCTTTTCTGACTTTGCTGCATATACATTTTAGACATTTAGCCAAAGCTCCCTGAACAGAAAGACCTGAAGGGTCAAGGGTCAATAACCTAAATTATAAAAAAAAAAATTAAAAAAACATAATAATTCTAACGTACATAGTGGTATTTAGTCATACAGAGATTTTTGCTTTTTTTTGCCATCCATTCCTGATATTACGGATGGAGTATAAAATTGGCCTTTGTTACATTTGAATGGTCCATGTTGTTGTTATACATGAGTCAAATCAGGTATTTAGGCTGCAAAACCTTTTCTGCAGGTGTGATCAGTTCAGTTATTTTGCATCCTGAAAATATGGAAGGCGCAGTGGGTTCTCTGGTTTTGAAACCACGGCTCAGATCACTTTTACAGGTTTTGATTCCAATAATGAGGAAGTAAACAACCTCAAAATGCTGATATGTAGCTACACAGGCTCGGTTTACGTGTCGTGCTCTTTTGTTTCTTGGCTTTGAGATATATGAATATATATATATGAATAACATTTTATCGAGGCCAAGTAAAAAATGATTTTTGTCCCATACAACATTTTTCCAGCTGTTGTTGAACTGTTGTCAAGAAAAACATGACTGTCTTATTAACATTATCTTGACTTATCTTAGTGTGCAGGCCTTGAAACAGAGCCAAGCCAGCCCAGTCCAGGTCAGGACGGAGCAGGCTTGATGAGCGGAGCGAGGAAAGGCACCAGAGGGAGCGAGGAAAGGCACCAGAGGGGTTCTATGACGAAGGGGTTTGCGTGCAACGCAGGATCAGTGTCTCCAGTAACATATGAAGACCAGCTGAGACAAACCTGAAATGACCTCGACATAGCATGACTTCTCATGATGGGTAAGCTTGGTGTATCAGTGTATCTGTGTACATGTGCGTGTGTGTGTGTGTGTGTGTGTGTATCCCCGACAACATAATAAAATCTAATTGAGCCAATAAAGACTATTGGCACCAGAGAGCAGGCAAAACAAGATTGATTGTGTTTGTCCATATTGGCAAAATGAAACTTTCTGATTGAATCAAGATTAAATACAAGATCCCCCCACGTAACATCTAAATAGGCATGTGGCCTAACATCGGTTTCATAAAAAACAAAGATATCTGGATCCTGCCTCTGCCAAAAACCAGACACGGTACCACAGAGTACTGATTACCAAACCATTGTTTGCCTGTTTTGTGTTTTTGTTGATAATAACCAGAAGGATTGAAGTGTGGGTATTTTGTTGCTGAATTCATCTCGAAAAGGCGACTTTCTGTCCTGTTCAACAAAGAGGGTGCGGAAATGGTGGTGTTTTTTGGCAAGGGAGGGAAGGGGGTCCAAATGCTTCCCAACTAATCAAACAAAAGAGCCGGTCTGTGAAGCAGAGAGCGCTTGAATCCATCTGCTCTGAGCTGAACAGGCCTGCTGGCAAAGGAATACTTCAGGGGAAGGGCAGCCGTCTACTTTATGACTGTGCTGACGTCAATGGCATAATTCAAATACTTGCAGAGTGCATGCTTCCAGCTTTCTGAACTTGCACTCTCTGTGGCAGGCCACAGCTAAAACCCGACATGGAATTGGACTCCAGTAAAACAAAATAACAAAACAACAACTGGAATGGAGTCACGTCAGGCTGAAATAGCACAACGCCACATGGTATTCATTTGCTAGCCCTTTAGTCGACACAAAGGCGAGTGACAGTTTGACACGTCTTTGGAAATTTGTTGTATATTTGCTAACAGAGACTGAACTATTACTGTGGTGCAGACCTTTGAAACGTCAACTGATTAAAGGGAGAATAGGTCCTATTAGCAGGAAGTGTATATGTGTTCATAGTTTTAAAAGTGAAATGGGAAGAAGAAAACCAAAATGAAATAAATGAAACCCCTTACTATGAAGAGCTATTCTCTTTTACTGAAAACTGGAAGTGACACTGGTTTTGTGTAAAGTGACGTGTGTTGGTGGCATTATAGTGGGGAAGCTTTTCAGTGTCTTGCCTATGAACACACAGAAACACATACAGCATTTAGAGCTGGCACATCAGTCAATTAACCCTTGTGTTGTCTTCCCGTTGTTTAAAATAAAAAATAAAAAATTCCACGTTACTTTTTCCGACGTTTTTGTCACTTTTCCCGATGTTTTGTCCATTTTTTGGTCACTTTTTTCCAAGTTTTTTGTCACTTTGTTCAAGGTTCTTTTGTCTTTTTCTTTTTTTTCAAATGCTATAAAACAGAAAAAAACACCCCAATTCAATGAAAGTATTGAACTGATCTTTTTATTTTACTTGTGAAGAGTGTTGTTGTCCACGTTATTTTCTTTGACAATTTGGTTGAAAGAAAACCAACTTTGGTGCCCCTCCGTAAACGAATGGTGAATTGGGAACAGTATATGTGCTGAAAAAACCCCCAAAACGTTTAAATTGAAAATTGGATTGAATCGTGACTTTAAAATCGAAAGTCAAATCAAAACTGATTTGGAGAATCACCCCTAGGTATTAGAGTTTAGATTCTCTGCCAGAGCCCGAACTTGACCCGACCCCACCCTTGGGTCGGGCCGATATTTCCCGCCACTATCCTCGGGCTGGGCCCTTGATCAAGCATTTGTGTTTTTTTAATCATTACTTTATTAGCCTAATTGGGTGAGGAGAAAGCTATGCCATAATCATGCGCAGCGTCTCCTCCACTCGCACGCATCACACCGGGCCTGCTGTGCTGTATTGTGTAGCTTAAGTGCAACGTGGAGCTTGAAGATGTAAAGAAAGAAATAAAAACAGGAAAATTAACTTTGAGCAAGTTTGGAGGAAAGTCGGAGGTATGGAACCATTTTAAACACGTCGTGGGCAGTGACAACATATGTGTTGGCTTTGTCGAGTGCATTAAGTGCGGCACGCTGCTCGCCTATGACAGCAAAAAAAACGTTGACGATGAACAGACACATGAAGCAGGCTTGCCATGGCAGAAAAGTTAGCCTTCAATCTCCTCTTATGTTACTTCTCCAAGCATACCCCTTCTAAACAGATTTCTGCAGTTCAAACAACTCGGAATTGTAGTTGAGAACGTCAGTTATAACGGCCCACGTATTAAAAAATTGTCGGGTATAAATCGGGCTCGGGCTCATAATTACAGTTAATGTGTCGGCCGGGTCGGGCTCGGACACAACGTGCACGGGCTCAGGTAGGGTCAGACTTGATTTTTTTAGGCCCGTTCTAAGCTTTACTAGGTATAAACGTAGGTAGGAAGTTGAATTTATTCAAACGACTGTTCTCTGACGTGATTTTTCTAAAGGTCATGACCTGAAGTGTCATTTGTGGTCTTTACGTTTCTTGTTGGCCTCAAGCTCAGTTAACCAATCTCACTGAGAGGACGCAGACAGACTATGGGAAGGTTTGTTCACAAGCTAGAAAATGCAACAGACCTGACATTTCAAGTGAGCTTTTTCAACATAATAAAGTATGATAATTAATTAATAATCTTATTTTGGAATGAGTATGAGTATTATCAGTATATCAACTGATAACAAATCAAATCAACAACCATAATCAAATGTTAAGTGGAATAACTGATAACATCATAATGACCCAACCAACCCTTTCAACAAACACACACACACACACACACACACACACACACACACACACACACACACACACACACACACACACACACACCTCGACAAAAGCAAGGCGGTCTTTTCCCATAATTCAGCTCTGGATCTCCCTTGGCTGGTACAGAGAGCTTTGAGAAAGGTAAATATTTGGTACTGCAGCATCTTTATGAAACAGGAGATATGTAAGGTGAGGGGCCAGGCCTGCCGTTTCTGGCCACTTTTCAACACCGGGATTACTTTCAAATAAACCATGAACACACCACTACCACAACAGAAGCCGGGCACCTGACTGACACTCGAGAGTTTGAGGGCATTGGAGCGTTTAAATGTAACCTAATGCTGGCACCTTTCTATAGCTTATTTGAGACAACACGGCTGTCCACACACACACACACACACACACACACACACACACACACACACACAAAAACAACCCTGTTTGTAGCAACATGCATAACATAATATAATAATTAAGGTGACATCCATCACAACTGTGTCCAAATTTAAAAGCAAACTCAAACACCTTTTTATTTTCTCAGGCATTTGTTTAATTACTGTGTGTGTGTGTGTGTGTGTGTGTGTGTGTGTGTGTGTGTGTGTGTGTGTGTGTGTTTGGTGTATGAATTTGTATGTTTGGTTTGTTTTTGTTGATAGTCTTGTTTTGTGTTTTATTTCTATTCATGCTTTGTTTTCATGTGTATGCTGTTTTTAATGTAAAGCATTTTGGGTTTACTTGTAATGAAAGGTGCTATACAAATAAAATGGACATTGACAAATTGGTTCAAACATTGTACTCACCAAAGTAATTTGTAAGATCTAGGAATTTGGCCGCATCGCTCTAAAAAAAGTCCAAGACAACAAGGTGACAAACATAAGCGGTCAGACATGTTGTAACAAGCCAACAGTTTAGATTATCTAAACTGTCTAAACTTTATTTTGAAGTAAAATCGAACGTGAGAGCAGTCCTAATGCAGGGGGTGTTTAAAACCTATATGACCCTCTGACTGTGTTCCTTGTTCCGATGTCACGCATTCCCAGACCTCAATAAATGTACAACAATTACAAAACAATTCTCTTATTCTAAACTGCGTGAATATTACTAACTCTTACGCAGATATTGAGGAAAAAAACATGGCAATTGAGTTTAATATTTAGTTTGGCCCCTTTAAATTGTTATTTTGTAGGGCTATACCAAATGTCATTACTTTCACAGCTTCTATTGAGGTTTTCGAATGAAGTTTAGAATGTCTGCCGTCATATTTTATGAAAGAAATTCCTCAAAATCAACAAGATCCTCAATTTGAATAAAGTGATTCTTCAAATTAAATAGTTTATTAAATCAACTTATATAACATAGTTTTGTCAACATAAATAATGTCAGCTAATCCAAAAATGCATAAAAATAATGATGAAATATTAACTGTGCCCTTATGCTTATATCAACGTTATGCAAAGACAGAAACAACACTCTGGAGTTATTGGAAATGTTTGTATCACACGAGTCAGAAACAATCATAGGCAGCCAACACTGGAATCTATTCTACAAATAGTATAATACTAATAACATTACTGTAGCCTAATCTTTATCTGAAACTGTTTATGAATACTGTTTTAAACAGAATGAATAAACATTCTGTGCAGCATTCATATGTTCATTGAGAATTTGAATGTCAACATTATGAATGAAACTAGAAACTATTTGGTACAGCCCTGTTATTTTTCAATTAATGTTACAGCTTGTAATGCTACAGTAACTTCATGTTTACTTGTTTTTGATGGGATCATAGAAAAGATGTGTCCGAGCAACCAATTTACCATTTACTTTCTTTCCTTCTTTTCATTATTGGTGCTACTGTAAAACGAAACTAGCTAGTTGTATAACTTAAAAAGAACATAACACACAAAATGAGTGATGGATTTACAAATAGCAGGTGCAACCCAATCCAGGTGTCAAGCTTATGTAACATCAGGGTAAGGACAGCATACATGCACAAGGAGAGACAAGAACATATGTGTCATGTTTAAACACAAGGCCTATCTTATTTACTTTGTCATCTGATGTAACAATACAACTGCCAACTGAGGTACCAAGAAACAACTTCGGCAAACATAACACTCATTTTCACACTCTTAAACTTTGGTCCTGTACATTCTGTACCATCATCTGTTTGACATCAAATAATCTTATGCAACTATCAAAATCAATAATAGCAATGCAAGCAAAGCCGAAAACCACCAATGAGAGCAAGAATAACAGATATGTCCAAAGGACAGAGAAAGCACAGGAGGTGCATTTACATAAGTGTGTCTTCACAACGTGGTAATGAGATAAGATCTTATGCAACAAATTTCCAGTGTACAAAGAGGCCTACAGATCCCTCCCTCCCTATACTCTCTCTCTCTCTCTCTCTCTCCTGATCTCTCTCTCTCTCCTGATCTTTCTCTCTCTCTCTCTCTCTCCCCTGATCTCTCTCTCTCTCCGAGGGTCTGAGCAGCTGCCAACTCATCAAGGAGCAAAGGACAGATAAGTGCATAATTTTTAAGAAATTATGTAACCCTTTAATAAAGGGCTACATTTGATGAATGTAAAAAATTTTTTTTATTTTTTTCTGTTTTGGGAGGGGTGCCTTTCCTCTTTGTTTGCCAACGCACACCCTCCACCAAACAGATGAAGCTCTGTTAAGATGCTGGGCACGATCGCCTTTGGTATTTTCTTCCCTCTCTACTTACAGTATTGACATTGAAGAAGTTGAACAGAGTACTTCCTTTAGAGCTGCAACAATTAGTCAATGAATCCATTTGACTTTTTTGTACTTGTAATATTTATATTCTATAGTTATGTTTATGACTATTGCGGTACTTTGCTTTATTGTTTATTTCCTTTCAAGAGGTTTATTGTATGCACCAAATACAGCAAGGCAAATTTCTTGCAAGTAAAAAACTTATTTTGGCAATAAATCTTATTCTGATTCCCTGATCCTGATAAGTGTATCAGCAGAAAATGAATCGTAAAAGTAAAAATGCCAAAAAAAAAACAACTATGTTTGCGGATTCTTCGGTGTAAGCATTTGCTGGTTTTCACAGTTTTACATGATTGTAAACTAAATATCCCTTTGAAGAATTTGTTAATTTCATTAAATTCAGACAGCTTTAGAGATCCTACTTGGCTTTTTATTTGATTTTTTAACTTTGGACAGAGCCAAGCTACAGTAGCTGATACTGAAGTGAGTTTACACTGTTATGCATTCACAGGCAAACGCTTACTGTAACTTGTATGATACAAAAGCTCCGAGAGAAAATATTATTAATGACGTCACCTTGTCTCCAAGAGTCAGATCATATAAACAACGATTAGATCTGAAAGCAGAGCGGTAGAGCAGGCGGTTTGGAGGAGGGCTGTGATATTCCTCACCTCCTCTCTGAGAGCAAACAACCAGCTACCCAAATCTGTCTCACACACACACACACACACACACACACACACACACACACACACACACACACACACACACACACACACACACACACACACACACACACACTCTGATGGCAGGCTCTCACTTCCATACCGTACATACACAGGTAGACTCACAACTTCACCTGATGATGCAAGGTGGGCAAACAAGGATTCAGTGTAAACACACACACACACACACACACACACACACACACACACTTACTTGTGGTTGTGAACACAGAGTGGGACGTGCATTTGTCAAAGTAGCCACGGTTGTATACACATTACATTTCGAAGTAGCGAGTCAGTGTTATTGGCAGAGTGTAGTCAAAGTAGAGAGAGAGAGAGAGAGAGAGAGAGAGAGAGAGAGAGAGAGAGAGAGAGAGAGAGAGGACACTTTGATGGCTTCTGTGGTTTAATACTGGGCAGTGGTTCCCGCTATTCTTCTGAACTCTGGACATGTTTCCAGGGAATTTCTCTTGTGTGTGACACATAGTGGAGATGATGATGATAATAATTGGACAGCCAGTGTTACTGCTCGGAAAGATAACGAAAGGTGGAAATGAAGGGAAAGTAGCCAACTCTCTTGTCATGTCTTTTTCTTTCTCAGGCACAGTCCACCGCATGTACATTTTACTGGTCAAGAAATCAATGAGAAACAACAAGTTCTCCAAAGTAAATGACAAAATAGGTCATTGTCTGTGTCATCCAAAACCACTACAAATTAATTATAATGGATTCAAATGATTCATTTATAGAATACATCATCATTGTTGGTAGGAAACAGGATGCCAACAGTGGTCTCTCTCGTGTCAAAGTCCCAGTCTTTACCCACCCTCCTCTCTTTTGTGGCGTTATAAGAAAATCACGCTACAGTACTTCTGCCTTTGCTTCTGAAAAAAATTTCACATGTAAACAATAAATCAAGAGTCAATTCTTTCATGCTGCAGATCTGGCCTTCCCAAAATAAGGATAAAGTTAAAAGAGGGTTTGGGGATAAATGAAAGTGGTCGGATTATCATGACATACAAGTTTGTGTCAAAGATATTGAGCCATGATTGGCTGCAGGAAAATCAATCACATTTTCCAGAATTATTGATGCTAGATTTATGAAGGATGTCATGACATAAAACCTTCATTACAATTTAGTGTAATGGAATCTTAAGTTATTAAAAAAAAAAATAAAAAAAATAAAAAAGAAATCACACAATGTTTGTTAGTGGGCAGTATTGGGCGTGCACCACATCCCAGTTTAGCATTACAGTCTTATGCATTTATGTCCAGTGTTTGTGCTGAACGCGTTCATTGAACGATAGTTCATGAACTCGTTCATATTTTGGGCGAACGTGAACTGAAAGTACTGAATTACTGCCTGATGAATGTTACTGTGAACTCGTTCATTCTGGTGTCTGTGAACGGCACGCTCTCTGTTTAACTTCGTTCAATAGGGAGCCAGATTTCTATAGAGCCTTCCAGGCGAAAACCCGGCTAAAACACACCGTAAACAGGCCTTAATATGTAGTGGAAAAAACACCCAATCTGGCAACACCAGCGTCGCACCGCCGCATGCGTAATCAAAACAAAAAGCAGCATGGATGCGACAGCAGCACGTAGGCGACGAATCAGCAAGGAGGCGTTGTATGATCATTTAAACGAATTTTATGACAAGGTCAGTGAGGATGGGAAAAATCTTACATTTCTGTGCAAACTTTGCCCACCAGCTTTCAAAAAGAAAATCCGCACTTCAGTCACATCCACAGCAAACCTGAAACAGCACATTGAACTGAAGCACCCGGCTAGCCTTTCAAGGTATGTAGTTTCAGTGTTCAAACTGATAAAAGAATTGCTGTCTGTGGTTCTATATGGGCTGTGGCAATAATTTAGAAAAATAATAACTCGCAGCAACATGGAAAAAACAAACTATGAACTAGTTCATTTTTGGAACTGTGAACTAGTTTCAAAATGTTGACGTATGAACTATGAACTGGTTCATTTTAAAACTTGTGAATTGAACTTTTAACTAGTTCATGTAGAAAGTGAACTTTCCCAACACTGTTTATGTCAAGGAAAGTGTCAAATCAAGCTGTTATAAATGAAGAGCAGTACATGTGCTACATATTTTATCTTTTTTTTTTTTTTAGCATCTGTTAAAATACTGCATTCCAAACATGGAATGGGACTTTTTATTAGAAATAAAACAGCAGCAGCATATCTTAGCTGAAGTTGTCGGTTGTTCTGTGATCAGTAGGAATAATGTGCAGTAAAGGCTGTGAGCCAGATTTAAACAGCACAGTGCAACAGTGCATAGAGGAGTTTTCTGATGACACAGCTATGAGTGGATCATTGTCCTCAGTCAAAACTCTAATCTGTGAAGGGGGAACACACAAAACAGAAAGAGGGCATTTGAGAATAAACACATTAGCAACGGTGTGAGAATAAGAGATGAGCACTCAATGGAGAGCTGAAGAGGATAATACATGACCCAAATGTTAAGCACCTCTGAAACAACAGGGTTCTCACACATCCTTAAATATATAAAGTGTTCATCGTGTAGAAACAGGCAAACTGACACCTACCATTTAATTAAATAATAACAAGCCCTATAACAATATGAATGTTTGGAGGAGGGACTTTATGGTACTGAGCCAAAAAAACTGGATACACATTTAGTTTAAACCAAAAACTGATAGAGGACAAGCATTTTGTTTTGCTGCCTGAGATACGGCATTGCCTTGGTGGAGGTCTGTGCTCTCCGAGTGCCCTTCTACTTAGTTATAAGGGCACATTGAACTAACTAGAAGGGCACTTCCTTGTATTAGTATCAGGCCATTTAGATATTTTTTGGTCTTTGCCCAGATTTTGAGATATCCATCTGAGGTGATAAGAATTTCATTTGTAGTGCTGACAACATTTTCATTAAGAAATGTCAACAGCAACCTTTCTTTCCCCAAACAATGTCCAGGTTACTCTGAATAATCCACAGAGCCACTTCAGAAGAAGAAAGTAGTTCCACTGAAAACTGTTTATCCAGAATAATACAGATTATTCAGAAAAAAAACGGGTCACTGTTTCTCAAAAGACATGTGGCTGTTGGCAAAACAATCTCACCACCATTCAGCTGTTTTGGAGCTTGACTTTCATCAGCAGATAAAGTTTGCCAACTTGACATTTCATTTCCCTGAACATTTTAAGGATTTCTTATCCAAGGTGGCTTTAAAGTTGTCATTGGAAGTTCATTCTTCGGCAAAACAATCTCACTGCCACTCCATTAGTAGCTGTTCTTCACTGCTGTTGAATTTTTCAAATGTAATTTCTCAATGCTGTGTGCAGTCAAAACACAGTTCACCTCCATTGTGTTGGGGTGCAGGCAAGGCTGTGCCTATCTGCATGGCTAGAAACCTCAAGAGGTACGTATGCGACGAAATACGTTTTTGTGATTTTGGTGAACTGGTCCTTTAAGGCTTATTATAGTACTACTGTCATCACTACACAGTCAACTAAATTGTTTGATGCTGAATTAAAAAGTATAATATGTTGTGGTTATGAAACAGAACGTGACCCAAATCTTAAATGTCTAATTAATCCTGAACCGTAATAACACAAGCGCCAACACAACAAATACATGTGTTGCTAGTTTGCACCTTCAATCAGAGGGGGGAGAAATGAGCAATACAAAGCTTTGTTTGATCAAGCCATTATGTCACCTTGTCACACACGAGACACTAAACAGAAAAGAGACAATAGCAAGCAGCTTTGTGGCTCTGTCTGCTGAGAAAAGCATTAGTGTTGAAGTGACTGATGAAGATCTACAGACACATACTGTACACACACACACACACACAAATAGCATACATTGAAAACTGGCTCATGGGTACAATATACACATTCCGGTGTAGCGCAAACAGTGGAGGTCTGTCTTTTTCTCAGAGAGAGAGAAGCTTAAGGTAAACAGTCTTATCTGCAATTGCCAAAGACCAGACTCTTCTGTCTAGACTGATTTCACTGTTGATACACTGTACAAAAGCTGTTTTTATGTGACCAGCAGAACACCTTGCATAACACAAGCTACAGCTACAGAGCTTGGAGCTTCAGGCTATTTAAACTGTGGCTATGAAGTGTTTACACAGGTATAAAATGTGTGCACAAGGTCAACATCATGCACATTTTCTACTGTACTGTATGTGCTAATTTGTACAATACGTCTGACTGACAATAAGTCATAGGAGAGACACCTGACAGGCTAAGTACACTGCCTTCCCTGCTTTATCGTTCCACATAATTACACTGTTGATGTCTCATCTGAATGTTTATTATCTCATCTGAATGTTACTTGTTCTCTAAACATTGAACTTATTTTTGAGTACACTCAATGTCTTGGACTATCTACACCTTTAAAATGTTTCTTTAAGTATTGAAACTGAGAGAGGGGATGTAAACTATTCTCAACCAATTTTGATCATAAAAAAATGTACATAAAAACTACAACAGCCAATAACATGTAAAAATAATAATAATAGTTTTGCTATTTCAATAAGACACTGTACAATGATTGAATTGCAAAAAGGAAGAAAAACCTATAAATGCGACATCACTGGATTTCCCCTTAGGTCTAAAATAAAGTTAAAGAAAATTCACCAAGACAACAGCTGTTGGGGGGGAAAGACTAAACGAAAAAAACACCCCAAGCGGATAGATTCAAACAAGTTTCTATAGTACATACTGTGCACTGAAACCTTCCATTAACAAGACTAAGAGTCTATAGCCACATGAGCAGCTCTGTAAGGCTGTACTGAGCTAAATGCTAACATTAACATGCTAACATTCTCACAGTGACAACGTAAACATGCGGATGTTTAGCAGGTATATTATTATATATAATATAATATTGTTCACCATCTTACTTTAGTGTGTTAGCATTCTAATATTTGCTAATTAGCATTGAATACAAAGTAGGGCTGAGGCTGAAGGGATAGGTATACGTAGGTATTTGGTCATAAACCAAAGCTACAGAAAAGTCACAAAAGTTATTGCAATTCATCCTGAGGGGGGACATAAATGTGTCTACCAAATTAATGACAATCCATCCAAAGTTGTTGAGACATTTCACCAGAAATCACAAATGTCATTGTCATAATAACATAAAAGCTATGTGAGATATGGTTGGTTTCATTGCACACTCGCACTAAAATATTGTTTATGTAACATTAGTGTAAATCAGAGAAGCAGATCTCTATCAGAAATGGTAAAGTCAGGTTTAAGACCCAATGTATTAAACCAGCTGAGTTGGAGTTGAATGGAGTAATAACAGTGTTTTCATGCTGGGGTTTGTGACGCAGGTCAGGCCCTGTCTGCTCTTTGTCACGCCAAATGAACTCATTTGTCCTCTGAGAAAGATGGATGAACTGCTGTAAAAATAAAAAAATAAAAACATGCAGGGGGTTTCTAAACACCTGGGGGGAGTGTGCACGTCTCCTTGTGTGTGTGTGTGTGTGTGTGTGTGTGCTTGTTTGTGTGAGGAAGTCACTGTTGTCACAGTGGCCTGTTTCCTCATTAGTGTCACAATACTGCCCAGCGTGGACTTCCTTCCATGGACAGAAAGGTGTCAGCACACACACACACACACACACACACACACACGATCCATACTCACACACTTCTTTTACATGCATTCACCAGTTCTCTTGAAGTTCTGAACACATCAACACACATACACACGTCCACCTGCCAAGTTTGACGCATTTCTGGATTCAAATATGTCCTCTGGTAGAAGAAGTCCTCATCCTGCCTCTCATTCAAAACAGGGACACCTTGGGGTGTCAGCACTATACTAATGAAAATCCTCATATTAATCACATGAAATTGTTGAATTATATTGTTATTACTGACATACGTTTCTATTATTTTGTCCAACCCATTTATATCAACGCGGGTAGGCAAAATAACAGAAACACATTTGTATAATGTAATATAATTCAACAGCATCACAAACTACATCCTCCAAAATAATCTTACAGTTCAATCAACACATGTAAAATATTTTCAACAAAAACCGAACATTATAACCTTCATGAGGGTAGGATGTATTGCAGGATAGCATTAGTTTTAATAATTGTACCTAATAATTCAAGGATAGGGTTAAAAGAAAATATTAATAACCCTAAGAAGGCTTTGCTTTTTTATAAAGTGAAATATAATATATGATTCTGCACTCCATGTGTGTACAGTAATTGTAATAATTGTAAAAGGATTTGCTATCATTAGTGATTGAATAGCAGCAGCTGTAAATTAAATATAACCCTTGTTTTACATAAGCCAGGCTTAACTTCACAGGCTGTTGCTACTGTATCATGCATTCAGTTATTGTCAGTGAGCAGCCACTACCTACATACGGCTAGAGGTGTGCCACCACTGCCAAGTTTCCAACAAACAAATGTAGCCGTCACTTACAGTATGTAGTACAGCTCACAAGAGCTTATCAACGGCCTGCAGGCTGTGTAATCGTTCACACACAATACAGCTGATGCTTTGTAATGATAGGAGCTATTTTGTCCCATACTTCTCCATCAGGAAGTACAACAAAAACCACTGACATGCCATGTAAGAAAAAGAGAACAACTCTTGGGTTTCTCGTTATCTCTCTCTATCTGATAACAACACACACAAATAGTCAGGCATGGACAAACAAAGAGCGCACGCACACACACACACACACACACACACACACACACACACACTTGTTTACCTGCAAAGAGTTGCAGTAAATCAGAGGGGGGAATTATTCTATCACAGCATTTCCTGTCAGCAGCATAAACAGTTCCCGCCAAAGAAACCCAAACCCTTTACATAAGTTCTTTCTCTAAGGTTTCACCTCCTTGTCCTGCCCAGTGATGCATACCTGAGGCAGTTTGAGTGGGGTTTTAAAAAATGCGGAAAATCAAGTGATTGTCTTTTTTTATTTCTTTTAAAGTTCCCCCTTTTTTTCATATTATTTTTGGGGCATTTTTAGGCCTTTATTTGACAGGACAACTGAGGACATGAAAGGGGAGAGAAAGGGGGGAATGACATGCAGCAAAGGGCCGCAGGTCAGAGTCGAACCCGGGCCCGCTGCGTTGAGGAGTAAACCTCTTTATATAGGTGCCCGCTCTACCAACTGAGCTATCCAGGCACCTATTTTGTCTTTTTTAAATTGAATTTAATCAAGTTTTTATTTAAAGATCTCATACATCATGCAAGATGAGGTTGCAGTGCTATGTAATATTTGGGGGTCTGCACAGTAGACAGGCTGCTCTGGGAGGCCCCCTGAAGCCATTAAAGTACCCAGGAGCGGGAAGTAGTTAAGAGGGAAGGTAACACAAGACACCCTGGGACATAAATACTGAGACTTTTTAGCTGCCAACATAGAAACAGGGCCAAGAATATGTTTCTAAATACTTGGACACCTGGAAGGTCAAGAAGAGAGGCAAGAAAAAGACAGAAAGAAGGGGGGTTATGGAGGTAGTGCATTGCTTTGACCAGAAGATAGTCAGGGGAGGAAAAAGAGGGAGTCACTACCATGGCAACTGCTCATGTTGGCATTTTGTGGACATGCACAGCAAAGTGTGAGGTGAGAGACAGAGTGATAGGTTGGCAGATACTGTATCTGTGACATTTAGATATGGTAGCCCTGCCATAATATAGCTTATTGAACCGATGCCATATCAAGACCACAAGGCTGGCAGTGGTCAGGATTACCTCATCAACCAAAGATGGTTTGTTGCTCTGATATGTGACTCCAAATCAAAGCAATAGTAAATTCCCATCAATCCTAGAAAATATATTTGGTAAACAGCTTCCAGATGGCAGCTCCATGGTAGCCACATTTTCACCGACTTTTCCAATCTCTGTATTTCTGACTAATGTCTGATACAGCCACATTACGGTAATGCAATGTCATTTATTATGCAATACCTGCTCAGAAAACTGCCCTAACAGCTCATCTTTATGCCATATTTACAAACACACTCAATATCAAATATTTTCTTTTGGAAATAAACATTAAGGGACCGTTCGGTATTTATGGAATGGACAACCGGAGGAAAATAGGGGAGGGTCATGTCTTTTTATTCTTTGTTGAGGAGAAGGTCATCTGGGGGGGGGGGGGGGGGGGGGGGGGGTCACCCAACACTTATGATAAGAGCAACATTTCAAAGTGGCTTGTTTGGTGCGTATTTATCCATGTAGCTCTCTCAGTCTCAGCCCCTATCGCTAGCAGATGGGTTCCCTCCCTGTTTAGTCAGCCAGACCTGTAGCTTAGAGACCGTGGGATTTCTCAAACTGAATAAATCCCCCTCGCACATATAAACACAAAACTGATTTGCTAGCTCAATCGTGTTGTAACTAAGACATCTGCTGAAATCATTAGCATGATTGCCGTACTGTTTAGTTCAAAACATCCAAAACACCGTACGAAAACATAGCTGACCAGACGCAAGCTTTTATTTTGAAAAGCAAAAACTCGCGCGGCGGATAGCACCAGCCGGCAGCCGGGAAGGCATGAGACGGGAGGTATATCTTTTCGGTCCTGGTGATTATTTGTGATTATTTGTGATTATTTGTGAAAATGTGCAAATGACAAATGACATTTGAGAAGGAAGGAGTGGTAGCATGCAAACTCCCAAATTGACGCTCATCTGAGAAAAGGAGTTTTGGATAATGTTCGGCAAGCTTACCTATGCTAAAATATACAATGACTGAGGAAGCCTAGTGATGAGTCCATAACAACCAGTGTTGAATTACCCAGTGTGCTTTGCTGAATGGTCTCAATGTTTTATTGTTTTATTTCATGTGAATACTAGTTTACTAGATTAGTAACTTAGTATTTTAAGTAATGCAGTAATGCAGGAAGTGTGCATTTAGTTTCCATGCTTATTGTGTTTCCACAACAATGTTAGTGAGTAAATCTACTGAAATGGCCACCACACCATAACAGAGGAGTGGGATGCGTCAGATGAGAATGCAGAGGTTTAGTCACCATGTCATGAATGTACAATAAATTGTTGGGTAGGGTCATCCCTTTTCTCCCAATCATTTTGGAGGGTCATCCAAAATGTATTGCTGGTGAAGGGAGGGTCAGGTCTATTTTGACTAAAGGTCCCAAAACTCCTCTGGTGGCCCCTTAAATAAATAACGAACATTCCCTAACTGAGTAGTAGGTTGAAGGCTAACTACGTTTTTTTTCAACCTGCTGTTTTCCTATGTTTTTTGTGTCTAAGTGACTGATGGGAACAACAATCTTTGATTGATTTGATTTGATATTCTAAGTGTCTGACAACATTATGGAAAGGATTTCTAAGGAGGGCGACCTTTCTGTTAAAGAGTAAGATCCCTTTTTAAAACATAAAAACATCCGCAAAATTGCGTTCGCTAAACCCACCAGTCTCCATGTACTGTTGTGTTCAAAATAATAGCAGTCCAACATCACTAACCTCACATATCACATTTTTTGGTAGAAGTGATATTTCTACATGGCAAATAATTGACTAGTAAGTGTTGTAGCGTCATAGAAAACCAACAGACCCAACAGTCATGACATGCATGCTGCTCATTCTGTGTAATTGAATCTGTAATTGAAAGGGGCATGTTCAAAATAATAGCAGTGTTGTGTTCAATTAGTGAGGTGATTGATTCTGTGAAGAAACAGGTGTCAATTATGGCCCATATTTAAGGTAGGAAGGAAGTAAATGTTGTGCATGCTGGTTATATTGCATTTCACACTGAAATACTCAGCAAAATGGGTTGTTCCAGACATTTCTCTGAGGAACAGCGGACTTTGACTAAAAAGTTGATGGGAGAGGGGAAAACATATGAAGAAGTGCAGATAATTATAGGCTGCTCAGCCAAAAATGATTTCAAATGCCTTGAAATGGCATCCAAAGCCTGAATGACGTGGGGAAAAAAAACGGTCAACTACCATTCGAATGGATCGATGAATAGCCAAAATGGCAAAGGCTGAAAAAAAGACATGTACTGAATAGGTTGAAATTTGCCAAAGGACACATTGACTGGCCAAAGGAAAAATGGGGCAACATTATGTGGACTGATGAGAGCAAAATTGTTCTTTTTGTGTCTAGGGGCCGCAGACAGTTTGTCCGACGACCCCCATGCACTGAATTCAAGCCACAGTACACTGTGAAGACAGTAAAGCGTGGTGGTGCAAAAATAATGTTATGGGGGTGTTTCTCATATTGTGGTGTTGGGCCTATTTATCGCATACCAGCAATCATGGATCAGTTTCAATACATCAAAATACTTGAAGAGGTCATGTTGCCTTATGCTGAAGAGGAAATGCCTTTGAAATGGGTCTTTCAACAAGACAATGACCCAAAACACACCAGTAAGCGAGCAAAGTCTTGGTTCCAGATGAACAAGATTGATGTTATGGAGTGGCAATCCCAATCCCCAGACCTAAATCCCATAGAAAACTTCTGGGGTGTTTCTGAGGCAAAACCCAGTAATGCAGAGGAATTGTGGAATGTAGTTCAATCGTCCTGGGCTGGAATACCTGTTCACAGGTGCCAGAAGTTGGTCGACTCTATGCAACACAGATGTGAAGCAGTTCTCAGAAATAATGGTTATGCAACTAAATATTAGTGCAGTGATTCAAAGTAAAGCAAACCCTTGAGACAGTAAATGTTTGAGTTTGTAAAGAAAAATGCAAATACTGCTATTTTTTTGAACAGCCTAATATTCCTTTTTCTTCACTTTCTGTAAAGGTATAACACAAACTTGATACATTTTGGTCATGTTTTGATTTGGAATTGAATGTGCAGTGTTCCCAATGCACTGATATTATGGAATTAAAAGCTATTCTAAGGATGTTGAGCATTATTCACTTTTTCTAAACACACTGCTATTATTCTGAACACAACTGTAAATAGTAATTTTAGCATCGTAAAATACACTTCACTCAAAGTCAACAGAAACAAAATAAAACTATGAAAAACCGTTTTGGGCCGTCTTTCCACTTTTCCCAATCACAACTCTAGTTTTGGTTGAAATAACGTTTGTGCGTGCGTGCGTGCAGAAAAGCAGTGGTGCAGCATATAGCTATATAATGCAGTCTCTGAAATGATGCACACGTTTCCTGCAGCATGCAGTGATGATCACCACATAAGGCGTCATGTATGCTTTTTCTGTGTGACTGACAGCACGTAGTCCCTCACGGAACACTGTAGTGTATTTGACTAAAAATAACTTAAAACCTAAGACTCTCTGTGGAACTATCAACCATTAATTTGATTTATTTCTGCAGTTGTTATGTAGTGGCTTAAGTGCAAAAAGCCATATTTGATGTGCTTTCATACCAAACAAAACTGCTATCGTGTCAGACACAGTATGGGCGTACTGACTCTGTGGGGGCTTTGCTACAGCAACCTGCTTATATTGGTTATTATAACTGCCCATCTCATATTATATTAGTTATAATAATATTAGTTAGAATGATTTTCTGTTCTGTATATATATATATAATCATTTGAGTATTTTGTCTATGAATTTGCATTCTGTAAAAACCCTACATTTACCATGTTTAACTATTTGTGACCTGAGCTGCCCTTTCTGCACAGAAATTTTGATTCACATAGGCCTACTTTAATATAATTTTAAAACCATATGTTATTATGCATTTGTGAATTTGTGTAGTAGTTAACAGACAGTTTTACTGTGGTTTGTGCGTTTGTCACAATAAACAATTAGCAATATCTCTATGGCTAATTAGCCTACACATATCAACAGTGTTTCCCCAAAACAGAGTAAACAGATCATCATTGACAGTTCTCGAGACCATTATTATTTTATTTTGAAAGACACCGCGCCAAATTCTTTTCAAAATTATTCCAAATAAAGTCAGCCTTGCTATTGACAAATTGCATCTTCAGTAAGACAAATATATATAGACAATAAAACAACTGGGTCACATCAATGAGCCACTGTAAACACTAATGACAGGTGCACAGGGTACTGTGAGAAGTCACAGAAAAAATCTGTTTAGTTTCTTTGTTTGTTTTTTGCTTTAGATCCAGCCCTCTTTCCTGTTTCCCCTGCATCATGTCTTCTCAGGTGCCTCCTGACTTATTCTTTCTCCCTTCTCAAGACAATCCTTATCTCTCCCGCCCTCTCACCTCATCACTCATCACTCATCTCCTCCTTTCATCCTTCCTCCTGTTCTGTCTCTCTTGTCCTCCTCTCTATGACCTCCTAAGTGCATTCCTGCACGCACTGGGTCACTGTTTGGTGCAGGGAAGGCCGGGTTGTCTGAGGCTTGTATTAAATAACATTTTTAAAGAGATTGATGAGGTACTCTTCATTCTGCTCTCTGAAACCTGCTGGCACAGATCAACAAATGCTTCCGTGACTTGGTGAAATTATGCAAGAAAGATGATTTGTCTTTTTCCTCTGTACCGCCCAGAACAACAAACATGCAATGGTCTGTAAGATGGAAGATGACACATTATCAGACTCAAAATCAGGCTGTTTATGTTTTATTTTCCGATCTGGTTCTTTACTGATCACTAAAACTAGAGCTCACAAGATTAGTTGAGGATCCCCTTGGATAAAAGATGCACAGTCTGAATACCAACCAATATAATTAACCCTTCCCTTGTTGACTGCAGCAAACTCTCAGGTGAGGTGTCATGCAGACAGATTTCACTTTCAAATTTGAAGGATGTGATACATGGAACTGTTTGAAGTGTATTGTAAAAATGCTATGCTAGCAGCTCTGTTAAGATGACCTTTGGCACAGTGGTGTTTTGACCTAAATGCTAACATCAGCATGCTAACATGCGCACAGTGACAATGCTAACATACTGATCGTTAGCAGGTATAATGTTTTCCACGTTCACCATCTTTGTTTACTGTAATGTGATTGCCAATTAGCACCAAACACAAAGTATAGCTGAGGATGATGGGAATGTCATTAGCTTTGCAGGTATATGATGTAAAACCAAAGGATAGCTCACATTTTTAACTGATGATGATGCTAGATGACAAGAAAAGTTATCACCAAAATGATTACAACATGATTACATCCTGAGTTCCTTTGCCAACATCCAATAATTTTACTCAAAACTATCAACCTAATGGTGGTGCTATAAGTCAGGGGGTCCCCAAAGTCTGGGGAACATGAATGTATGTACCAAAGTTTGTGCAAATCAAATATCTATACCAAAGTTTGTGCAAATCAATCAGGTAGGCCTTTTTCACAGGATAAATAAAAACGTTGACCTGGTAGCGCTAGAAAGAAGGTCAGGGGATCTCCGGGGAAGTCATGGCATTAGGATATGATAGGATTCATCATCTGGGGATCATGAATCAACACAATAGTTGTTATAGATATTTTAGTCTGGACAAAAGTGGTTAACTTGCCGACCAACTGTCCAACAGACCGACACTGCCATCCCTAAAGCTCTGCTGCTGGAATGGCTAAAAACCAGTCAGATGTGCAACATATTTTCCCAACTGCAACTCTAAATCTGTGATACTACTTTGTACAGGCAAACAACTTCCAAAGCATTGATTACCAAATTTAGCAGCAGAACTATTTTTATCCACTGCTTGTATAACAAGCTTTTACCTAAGAACCAGCTAATTCAGTAAGAATTTCCTGGTCACAATAAGACAAAGAGAGAGACCAAACTGTCCATCCCATAAGCCTTGTGTCTATGTGTGTAGCATACCATACCATATACAGTAAATGTATGTGCAGTGTTTTGTTTTACCTTATTACATAACAATTCCTCATTGTCCAAATACCTTTAGCTATACAGTTAACTCAGACATATTGTTTAGTGTTGACCAACCACCAGCTCCTAGCTTTGAAATAACATGCAGGGCTCTCTTTTTGGAAAATGTCATGGGGGGGGACTGCTCGCCTCATACGAAAACACCAACACAATGGAAATGCACAATGGGATTAAAAAAGCCAACTTGTTGACACCTTTCCACACTACCGAGCAGTCAAACACATACACACACAGAGCATATGCGAATAAGGTAGGGAGAGTTCAAGAGCCCTTTGCCTCACATATATCCTGTATGACAGCATTTAATCACAGAGGTTGACTTGACCAGGAAGTCAGGTCATACCTTTGTGAGGTTATCACAGCTAAATGCTGTAGAAATGGGACAGAATATGTCCTGGCTCGGTTATGACACCATGTCATTAAACAGATGCTTTGGATCAATGGCTCTCCAATACGTGAACCTTTTTGGCACATGTGTGAGAAGACCTCACTAACCTGTTTGTGATTCTGACGTGATAACGGCTCTGTAAAAACAATGACATGCTGTGACATTAACACATTAGAACACAAGGTGCTGGCAAACACACACCGTAATTAACTACAGCACGTACGACTCTGGATACTTCCACTCACCTCTTGTTGGTCCAGGTTGCATAACATG
This sequence comes from Sander vitreus, assembly GCF_031162955.1. NCBI lineage: Eukaryota > Metazoa > Chordata > Actinopteri > Perciformes > Percidae > Sander > Sander vitreus. The sequence goes on from NC_135863.1 coordinate 8,532,711, forward strand.
CCCTCAAAACACACACACACACACACACACACACACACACACACACACACACACACACACACACACACACACACACACACCCTCAGTTCAGTTAAAACACACACAGCACAATTAAGTTGGTGGCCTTTAGGAGCTGTCGTACAGTTTCTTTAACTATTTTCTGAATTCATTTCTCAATGCTAACCACGTTTGAGTGCAAACAACAAATACACCCTGCAGGAATGAATTGCAACACAAATGACTGAAAACAAAGGTACAACATTTTTAAAGAAGGCCCGTAATTTACAGTACATACAACTTTTGGCTTACCTTTAACATAGATGGTTGGTTTAAATTAGTACTTTACCCCAGTATTCACTATGAAAACTACACATGATACTCATTTCCCAGACGGTTGTTAATCTGGTGTTGCTATGCTAAACCCTATTGTTACAAAAAGCATGTTTGTGATTTCTGTTTTCGTGCGATACATACTTTTCCTATTTAAACTCTGGTTTGAAAAACTAAAAGCAATATCATACAATGGCATGCATTGGAGCTTGCATATGCTATTCCACTTCTGCCTGACTGATCACTGATCATTCAACCTCACCTTATTTGTCCCCAAAGGGCAATACTGTAGGTTGTGCAGCAGTGACACAACCCAAAATGCAAAATAAAGACTCTCTTAGTTTTGGCTAATGGGACTCTAAAACTACTGCTGTTAGTTTCAACCAAATGACATTGTCACAACATTGTTGCATGTGTATACTGTAGGACAAACCCTAGTCATCTACTTAACCTGCAAAGTCCATGGTGGCACTCCAAAAGAATATATTAAGCCATGAATCATATGTTTCCTCCTAATGCTTTAACTGTCACTTGGCAACTCCTTGTGTGAGATTTTCTCATTGGCTACGTTTGTTTAGTCACAACTATGCTATCGAAGTGTCCTTAAGCAAGGTCCAAGGGAAAAAAGGGGGGCAGAGAGGGAGAAAGTCAATGTCACTTGAGACAAAAGTGTCTGCCAAATAAATGTAATGTCAGGTGCTTGAAAGAGTTTTGAGACATTTGTGCCTTTATTGGATAGTGACAGTTGGGAGATATTGACAGGATACATGGGAGAAAGAGAAGGGTTTCACATGCAACAGAGATCCCTAGCTTAATCGAACCTGTTACATGGTATGCGTCTTAAACAGTAGGCAACAAAGATGCCCCTATAAAACCAGCTTTGACCACTGAGAACTGAAATGTCCCCATAGAGGCAGCTTTGAGCATCACTTGAGTCATGTGAACAAATTAGGACACCCATGCTAAAGTTGACTAAAAAGAGGAATAAGAAAATCATCTTTAGGAAATTGATCTTAAAGTGCCCATATTATGAAAAAAACACTTTTTCTGGGATTTGGGGTGTTCTTTTGTGTCTCTGGTGCTTCCACACGCATACAAACTTTGAAAAAAATCCATCCATGCTGTTTTGAGTGAGATACGGTTTCTGAATGAATGACCCAATTATACTTATCAATCAAGCCAGACGAAACCAGTCAGTTAGCCAAACTTCAAGTATGCATTAGAGATATCAAATCATGGATGACCTACAATTTCCTGATGTTAAACTCAAACAAAACTGAAGTTATTGTGCTGGGCCCTAAACACCTCCGAACATCATTATCCCAAGATATAATTACTCTAGATGGCATTGCCATGGCCTCCAGCACTACTGTCAGAAATCTAGGAGTTATTTTTGATCAGGATATATCCTTTAACGCCCACTTAAAACAAACCTCCAGAACAGCCTTTTTTCACCTTCGTAACATTGCCAAAATTAGGAACATCCTGTCTCAAAACGATGCTGAAAAACTAGTCCATGCATTTGTTACTTCCAGGCTGGACTATTGTAACTCCCTATTATCAGGATGCCCAAATAAAACTCTTAGGACTCTCCAGCTGATCCAGAATGCTGCAGCGCGTGTTCTGACAAGAACTAAGAAAAGAGATCATATTTCTCCTGTGTTGGCTTCTCTGCATTGGCTTCCTGTAAAATCCAGGATTGAATTTAAAATCCTTCTTCTGACCTACAAAGCTCTAAATGGTCAAGCACCATCATATCTTGAAGAGCTCATAGTACCTTATTGTCCCATTAGAGCACTGCGCTCCCAGAATGCAGAGTTACTTGTGGTTCCTAGAGTCTCTAAAAGTAGAATGGGAGCCAGAGCATTTAGCTATCAGGCTTCTCTCTTGTGGAATCAGCTCCCAGTCTGGGTTCGGGAGGCAGACACCGTCACCACCTTTAAGAGTAAACTTAAAACTCTCCTCTTCGATAAAGCTTATAGTTAGGGAGTAAGGAGTTGCAGTGTTCGCCTAGATCGGCGGGGGTGGGTGTGTAGCCACAGTCATGACGCACCGCCTCCCTATCTCGGCTTCTCTTCATAGAAAGCTTACTATATTTAGGGTATGAGGAGTTGCAGCGTTCGCCTAGACCGGCGGGGATGGGTGTGTAGCCACAGTCATGGCGCACCCCCACCCTATCTCTGCTTCTCCCCATAGAAAGCTTACATATACTTAGGGAGTAATGAGTTGCAGCGTTAGCCTAGACCGGCGGGGGAAGGTGTGTAGCCACAATCACGGAACACAGCCTCCCTATCTCCCCTTCTCTGCAGCTCTTAGTTATGCGGTTATGGTTTTAGACTACCGGGGTACCTTCTTGGACACACTGAGCTTCTCGCTCTTCTCTCTTTCCATCTGTGTGTATTCGTGTCACAGAAATGCTTGTTACTAACAAAGCTCCGGGGAGCTTATTCCCCGGAGTCCTGATGTTCTTTTTCCGCCCAGCATCATCATCTTGGATCATGATGGCACCTACATCATGGTGGCAGCGGTCGCCGTGGTCATGCCCTACGCCATGCTGTGCCCTATTACACCCTGCTACGCACTGCAATGCCCGGCTTCGACTTGCTATGTCCGGCCAACGCCCTGCTACACCCTGTTACGCCCTGCTGTGCTCTACGACACCATGAACTATTATAACTATTACAATATCTTTATTGTGACTATTATTGCCATTGTTCATCACACCCCCAACCGGCACCATCAGACACCGCCTACCAAGATCCTGGGTCTGTCCGAGGTTTCTTCCTAAAAGGGAGTTTTTCCTCGCCACTGTCGCACTTACGCATTCATGCATGCTCTTGGGGGAATCACTGGAATTGTTGGGTCCTTGTAAATTATAGAGTGTGGTCTAGACCTACTCTATTTGTAAAGTGTCCTGAGATAATTCCTGTTATGATTTGACACTATAAGTAATATTGAACCGAATTGAATGTGTCCTGCCTTCAGTCTCCGGGTGAGCTGTTAAAAATCGGCACGGCTTGTGACGTCACAAGCGAAAATTTAAGAAAATTGGTGTCCTTAAAGATTGGATTTTTCCTCATTTTTTAAATTAAGGCATTAAGATCAATTTCCAAAAGATGATTTTTTTTTTTATTCCTCTTTTTAGTCAACTTTAGCATGGGTGTCCTAATTTTTTCACATGACAGTACATTCATACAGTAACAGATAGCAGCACTGCAAAAGTACCAAAAACGTATCTGGCCTCAGTTTATTACTAAAAAATACTATAGATAATATATATCAAAGATCTTATATATCACATTATTATATACAATTGTACATTGAAGCCAGAGGAGAGGAATACTATAGATAATATGTATCAAAGATCTTATATATCACATTATTATATACAATTGTAAATTGAAGCCAGAGGAGAGGATATGCACCTGTCTCGACCTATCTCATGACTAAACCTTCGTCTTTTTCATGAAAGGCATTCAAAATATGCAAGATATGCAGTTTTGGCTTAATATTATTTATACTGTCTGTATATACAGAAGTTGAATTAACTGTGTGCCTTGAGAGAAGGTGAAATAGGTTCACCTGTGTGTACTGCATTGTGATAGTGCAGCACTGTAGGTATTTACGTATTATATCATTGTATCAGCATGTGTATGTTTGTGCAGTGTGTGGGCACAGACAATAGGCCTTTGTCTTTCTGCATCCTATTTTTCTCCTGGTGGCTGACACATACATTCACACACACACACACACACACACACACACACACACACACACACACACACACACACACACACACACACACACACACACACACACACACACACACACACACCTCGTCTACACACCAGTTCCTCCTGGCTTCTGTCAAGTTACAACAGTTTAGAGACAGCAAAACAGGAACAATCTGATCTTCTCTTCCTGCCTCACACTTCCTACCCTCCCCCTCCTCCTCTGGCAACGACGAAAGAGAGAGAAAGAGACAAACAGAAGAATGAAAAGGAAAATAAAGACTCAAGGGGGTAAAAAGACAGCTGGACAGAGGCTGGGAATGAATAAAATAGAGAGGGAAGGTGGCAGAGGGAGAGACAGAGGTATGGATGTAGATGTGTGATATAATGTGAGTAGGAGGTGCAGTGAGGATGTGGCCTGAGATCATGGAAAAACAGTGGGGGGAACCAGTGAAACCCTGCATCATTATATAAAGGTTACAATGAAAGTTTACAAAACGGTAATGGTGTTTTTTTAAAAGGACAACACTGGTGTAACTTTATATTTTCATTATATCAACAAATCCTCTCAAGAGACCAAAATCAAAAATCAATATATCTTTTGTGCAGCTACAGTATGATATATCATGTACCTTTGTACCATAAAAACTCTGGAGTTATCCAGATGTATTACATACATAAGGTAGGTATACAGTATAAACCTATGCTGTATATACTGTACATGCATACATTCAAATTGGGGCTACAACTAACAATTACTTGTTATCGATGAATCTGCTGATTATTTTCTCAAATAAGGGTTTGTATGCTATATAAAATGTCACAAAAATAGTGAAAAAACAATTTCTTAAAGCCCAAGGAGAAGTCTTCAGCTAGCCTACCAACAATACAAAACCAAAAGATATTTCAGTTTCATATCACATAATACAAATACATTGAATAGTTTTTTGTTTTTTTTCGACCAAATGCAACAGTTTTTTTTATGTGTTTTTAAAAGTTTTGTGAACAACAGTGAGAAATAATATAAACAGGCTGGGACAGACTATACTTGTTAGGATACATTTCTTGCTGGTTTTAGTCATTTCACTGTATTTGTTGATAATAACAAAAGGATGACATCTTCATCCTTTAATAAGCTTTTAAGTTTAAAATGCTAATTTCATGTCAATCTTTATCCAGGTTCTGCCAAAACTGCACTTAAAGAAAATTAAAGAAATGTTTGCATATAGATGAGGAATAGACTGTTTACTTGCAAAGTCTCTGCAGTCAATAGTACTTCAACGTAGTGATGGTTTTAAAGAAAATAAAGTTTATCGTAACGCATCATTTAGTGACAACCTTGTTTGCCTTTACACAGAAAGGTCATAATTAATATTATGAAGCTGGTTTACCAGATACACACACACTTTCCCAAACTCTAACACACACACACACACACACACACACACACACACACACACACACACACACACACACAAACTCAGGGCACCTGACGAGCTGCGGTTCTGAAGAAGGAAGTGAAAACTCAGTCCATCTGCTTTGACAGGAAGTCAACAGAAGCCACATACAGGAATGCTGACGTCAATTAGAGCCACAGGAACACCTCCACACACACACAGATGGATATATGCCATGATAAACTAATTTCGAATCATACAGCTCACCAATCCACAATTGCAAAAACGCACTAAGCAAAAGTAGTTAAATACCATCCCACACTGAAATACTCACTTACACGCACGTCAATGTTTTAATAGATAATAATAGTAAGTTGTTGCTTCTTTTTCAACAACACAAACTTTTAGTAATAACCCCAACAAACAAACAAGAATGTGGTCAGTAAAGCTTGTGTAGGTGTACATTTTTTAATAAATACAGCAAGGGACTTCTTTTTTTTTTTTAAGATATTTTTTTGGCCAATTTAGGCCTTTATTGTATGGGACAGCTAAATATGTGAAAGGTGAGAGAGAGGGGGAATGACATGCAGGAAAGAGCCAAAGGGACTGAGCCTTTGTACATGGGGCACATGCTCTACCAGGCAAGGGACACTTTTTTTAAGATAAAGACAATGTTATCGTTGTAGATCTGACTCAGGCTTCATTTTCACGAGTATTTCTTTGATGTCATATCTGACCTGAGTTGGTTTCATGTAAAATATGTTGGTTATGTGATGGTTAGCTATGCTCACTGTTTTCAGTTTCATTGTTGCTCATCTCGGTCTCTTTTTACATGTCACTGTTTTCAATGTTCTGCCTAGAGTGTGGGAGGATCTGCCTACATGTGTGAGGTTAAAGGTCTGATTATTTATTGTTTTATCAAAAGAAGTAATTATGTTGTATCAATGGCTCTCTCAATCTCAGATTAAATATACAATAATACACAATACACCTTTTAGTAGTTGCATGCAAAAATCTTCACGTGCTATTTATTTTTGTATTTCATTTTATTCATGTATTTAAAACACAACTGTGGTCCTGCAGTAAAAAAATAAAATAAATAACACGTGTTTAGGACCCACCTCGCATTTGGATGGACAGCAGAGAAGTGGATTGTAAAGCAAGAGTGATTTGAGATATTTTTTTTGACTTTTTTTTTTTTACCATAAAAAGTTGTTACCATTACAATATACCTGACATAATTGGAGGTGACCACAGCCACTGACGTAGTATACAGTAGGTGAAGGAGGACAATACAAGCTTTTAACACTCTTCCAGGAGGAGATTGTTTGATACTACAAAAAACTGAATCTGGGTGGAGCATCACTTTCAAATGTACAATGATTGTCTGAGCGACAAAGACCTGTTCATTATATTTTTCATCTGCACTGAAAAAAAATAGGCTCAATACTTGTAATATTAATATTACTTTGAGGCAGCAGAAACAAGTTGTTGTCATCACCTTTTAAGTTTATATGTGAACTTGTCAGCTAACAGTTGCTTATTTATACATCCAGCAGTTACAGAGAAACAATCTATTTGAAGTCATGTTTCTGCTCACCTAATCAATGTAAGTCCAATATCAACTCACTTTTAGCTCTGTTTTTGGTCTCCATCAACTCATGAAGGATATATCTGGCTCGTTAGCTGGTAAATACTCCAATATGTTCAGCAGCTAGTCAACTAACTGTGTCTGCCTGCTGTTTGTCACTCTGCAGATGTACAGTGGGTTTTTAGAACTTTTCACTATAAACAGCTGCCTGCTGTGACCAAAAACAACACTATGAGCGCAGTAAAAGGAAACCAAAACAGAATAGTTGCCACTGGACAGATAAACAATGAGATGAAACTCTCTATAAAGCTCTGTGAAATCGAGTGGAGCTGCAGATTCAGGTGAGGCCAACAGGACCAGTCCTCACTATGCAGAAATGTCCTCACTATGAAAGTTCAAAATGAAATTGATCCTCACAAAGATAACAATAAAAGACTGTGCTGTACACACCAAGGATTCACAATAAAAATAGTAAACACATATTCAAATGCATACAAAGTGTGTGTAAAACAACCGTGTGTGTGTGTGTCAAACGGCCTTGGCTGAGCTGGTGAGCAGACACAGATCCCAGTATTACACAAAGGAATTCCAAAAGACAAATATTCACAAGCAACAGACTTTGTAACCACACACACTCACATGTATAGTGCTCATAAAGTTATATGTGCTTGAAACACTCTTACTGCTGTAGACGTGTACATGCTGCCCGCCCCCCCCCCCACACACACACACACACGCACGCGATGAAAGAAAAAAGGGAGGTTTGCTGTTATCTTTGAGTGAGCTGCTTTAAAAGATCATACTGTGTGTGTGTGTGTGTGTGTGTGTGTGTGTGTGTGTGTGTGTGTGTGTGTGTGTGTGCGCGCTTGCATGCGTACATGCATGCGTGTGTGCATATGTGTCTGTACCAGTTCAATTATGTTTGAACATGGTTAATGAGCTTGATGACAAAACAGTCTGGACTACAAGAAGAGCTGAAGACAGATGGCGAGAAAAAGTGAAAGTCCTCACGTACACGAGTTCATGAGCAAAGGACACACGGAGGAGAGAGGCAGGGAGGGAGGAGGAGGAGAGAATAATGAGAACAAGGAAAAATGATGGCAAAAGATATAAGCCAGATATAAACCAGATAAAAAAGGCACATTCTTCATGCAGCGTTACAGAAGTCAGACACGTAGAAGAATATTCCTCTGAGCCTCTTACCTGGGAGACAAACTCTGGTGATTGGAGGCTGAGTGGTCGCTGCAGGCGACCTCCTGAAAGAAGGAAAGATGACAGAACGAAAGAATGGTGTTAGAAAGATGTTACAAAATAAAAAATAATGCACAATATACTCTTCATCTTTAAATGGTTTACACAAATAATGGACACATTTTGTCACTAAATAGGTCAGACATTCAGTTTAAAGTAACAATTCCACATTTTGGTAAATACCGTTTTGGTAAATATGCTTTTCTTGCCAAGACAGATGCGAAGATCGATATTGTGTTAATGTCTGTACGGTAAATATGAAGCTTGAGCCAGCTGCTAGTTAGCTTAGCTTAGCAAAAATACTGGAAAAATGGGTGCCAGGCTCTGTCCAAAAGGTAAATAAAATACCAGATCAATATTAAAGATCACAACTTAACATTCAAATGGATTAAACAAACATGACATAATATATTAATTAGTGAGCTTTAGAGGAGGCAGCTTTTTTTTTTTAACCCTAGGACAGAGCAGGACTAGCTGCTAAGCTAAGCATCTGCTGGCTGTAGCTTTAGATTGAATGTACAGAGATGAGACATTTTCTCACCTAACTCTAGGTAGGAAAGTGAATAAGAATATTTCTTTGTTTGGTCAGGGAATTAACATGGGGTACTCCCCACCCACACAACATAAAATGGTTCATAAATGCGGTCACGTTAAACTCAAGTTGAAACAGTTCTTGAAGAGATGATCAGACCTGTAATTATGGGTCATAAGGTGTTTGGTTTTATGGTAGCTTTATTGTATTGAGCCTTGTGGTAGTTTAGGGGAAGACACATTTGTTAATTCATAGTCCGATGTTCCAGTCAAATATGTCCTCGCAGTAGTCGGGGCAGTCCTGATAAACACTTCATCCTCCTTTCATCTGTATTCACGGAGCTCAGCTTCCTCACTGCTTTTAGCCATGCAGCTGAAGTGAAAAGGTGACATCTTGAAGGAACAAAAGACAATGCAGTCTTGTGCAGGATCTGTGTGTGTGGGACAGAGTGACAGCTGGAGAGCGGGCAGCTGACAGTGTATTGATGCATTTACATTCAGCAGGGACTCTGAATTGATCATCTGTCTGATCTTCTGTGTGAAATTAGGTCAATATATGTGTGCATTACAATGTTGCTCCATGCCTGTATACTTGTGTGTGTATCTTTAAGTCTCCCCCCTTGTCTATGTGTGGGTGTCAGAGCGGAATGTAGGTCAGACAAGCTTCAGGTATTCAATGCAGCAAACTGAGTGTTAATCAATCTGGTGGAAGAGTGAGGAGAGTGCTCTTTGCATCTAAAGAAACTGACACACACACACACACACGCTCAACGAATAAGGGGAAAAGTGCCCTACATGCATATTTCCAGTGTATTTGCATCTGCAGTCTCCTCCACTGGGAGGTGTGATGCTGAAGGTGAATGCTGCTGCAGTGTTAACGAATTGCTAAAATAGATTTGTCCATTAATTGGTCAGTCGATCGACAGAAAATTAATCAGCAACTCTTTTGATAATCGAATAATCAATTAAAAGGTCATTTCATTCAAGCAAAAATACCAAACACTCCATTGATTCAGCTTCTCGCTTTGAGGATTTGGTGCTTTTCTCTGTTTTATATTATTGTAAACTGAATATCTTTGGGTTTTAAATAGTTGATTGTACAAAACAAGCAATATGAAGGCGTCATATTTGGCTTCAGGAAACTGTAACGGCCATTTGACGTATAAAACCTGTACTTACTTATACTTTGCAAACCACTAACAAACATGTTAGAAAGTGATTTTTATACTTTTTTTAACTCATGTTATAAAAAAATAGATATATAGACACTGAAGTGCACTTGTTTGAGAAAGTACAGAAAACGTGCTTTATAACTAGTATACGAACCATATTGTGCTTAAAATTGAGTTTAAAATATTCCTGTTACTTTTTGAAGCTACGTAATATGCTGACTACTGAATATATGCCTTCAATCACACACTTTTTACTCCTGGAATAAAATTCTGGTTTAGTTTTCTTTCCAGATACAATATATGAAGAGCAAACCATGTAGTACTAACTAGTATCAGAGCTTTCCGTGAGACATGAGTCTGTATCATGACAAACGTTTGTTGTGAGACAAAAATATGATACGCTGCCCACTGAAGCAGTGCGGAATAAATTCAGAGGGGACAACAAATACTTTAAATGCATACCAATGAGGCATTCCATCTGTGTGATTAGTTGTGAGGGTATGTTTGTGTTTGTGCTCCACCACAACAGAGCAATTCCTTAAAGAGCATTTTAATTGACTGATGATGATAGAAGGAAACTATGCTTTAATTTCGCAGGGGACATAGAATGATAGATCTAAAATTAGAATCCCACTTACCCTAAAATGTTTAAAACCCTTCTGATGGAAATCTGCATTGTGTGTGTGTGTGTGTGTGTGTGTGTGTGTGTGTGTTTGCTGGACTGCTTTAGCAGCTCAACTGTGAGTGCTGGTAGCAGCTGTGGTGTCAGACATCACGCCTCAGTCTGTTTAAAGCTCAACACCCCCACCTTGTGGCGGAATAATGCCACTGCAGTAGGAGTGCATGTGCTGACTAAATGAGCGATCAGCTTTTGACTTTTTTGGTGATTTTAAAAGCTGTGAAGAGGTTAAATTTGATGTATTTTCATTTCCACGAGCTTTACTGCAGTTTAAGAGTCATTTTTATTTTTATTGTGCACTCTGCCACAGGGGACTCGAATAAATTAATCCCAAGAGGGTCTGAGTGGACTTTAACTTGATTTACAACTCTCTTTAAAGAGCCCCATAATGGCTTATAATAAAATATAAAAGGTAATGTTTTATCCTCAAGTGGCTCCTCTGAAGTATTTTCCTCATGTTGCCAGAGTCAAAGCAGGAAAAAAAAAAAGCCATGTACATTTTTTTTTTTTGATTTGCTGGTCTCAATTTATTAGCACTTACTTGCTGGAGGCACACTGGACATTGGTCAGTACAGTGAAGTTATTCCTCACACTTCGAAGGCTTGCCAGAACCTAGAAAGGCAGAGAAATAATTATTAGGATCCTTTGTACCATATTTATTTCAAATCCTGTATTTTTTCTTAACCCCGCAGCTACATTTTTGTTTAGTTTCTGCTTGGTTGCAGCGCAGAAGGCAATACATCTTAAATCATATAGAGCTAAACATTATTAAATGATACATTTATTACATTACACGCTTATTTGAACTTTGGACAGATATATTGTTTCATTTGCTTAATCAGTGTTGGCAACTCTACTCTTAACAGCCCTTACTACTTAATAAGATTTAGTGTTAATATCAGACTCATTTTGGATTACAGAAAGTAAGATAATTACCTGAGCAAAAGGTGTTACTATCAGGTCATCACCATGTCTGCAAACACAAACACAGAGAGAGAGGTGGTAAGAAACATTCTCAAATACGGTAAACGGCAAATATCAGGTTTTTCTGTTGCATAAAGCTTAGTGCTTTCTGTCGGCGTGGTCACTGTGGTTAAAAGCGAAGATGTTAAGTAAGGACAATAAGCATGAGTACCATGACCCAGCCAGCCTCATTACTATAATTATCTGAAAGAGGGAGAGGAGTATGGGGGGATGGTCATGGGTCAAAGTCAGGAGTCTTCTGTTCCGATGGGAAGTAACCTTCTAAGGCACTTAGCTCTCAGACTGAACTAGTTTTGTAAGCTGAGACAAAGCAAAATACTGCATTACTCTTCTGTGGGTTTCAAAGCATTGTCATGTTATGTAACATCTTAAGTCATGTAGAGGACTCCTTAAACCCATCAGATCTTCCAGTGGGAGGCGGAGAAGCAGGACAGCCTGCAGTCAGTAAAAATCTATTCATTCTGTAAAAATTACACTATTTGTATCCAAGCTGTACACAACTTGAGTTAATTTTAATTAGGTTGGGTGATAATTCAGTATTATTGCCTGCAACCTTTGAATTTTCTGTCTTGCAGCCAGATAAAAAACACAGAACACACAGACGTGATCATCAAACACAATAAAATACATTCATTACATATTAGAAATACTTCAAACATATGCTAAAACCCAGCACACATTTTCAACAATGTACATCAGTGACGGCATAACATAAAGCCAATTAGAGTGGATTTGTATCAGAACTTCATGGTCATGTCATGTTTCTGAGTTACAGAGCTGTTTTAAATGAATAATTCCAGGCAAATGTTAATGAGAAACTTAGTTCCGAGTGAATAAACATGTGAAGGGTTTTGTCTAATATAATGCAAAACAGTGGAAAAGGCTTTCCTGTATTGGACATCATTTTTGTTCATTTTACTTGCAATTTTGCCTAAATTCTATATACCATGATACATATTGGTGTAAGAGAATATTCTTGTTAATATTGTGATGTTAGCACAACTCATATCACTCAGCCATAGTTTTAATGCACTTCTCACTTCATTTACTTCACTGCAGACTAAGTCCACAGTCTAGCAGAATAGTTGAAATCACCATTTATCATTTTAACATTTACAGTACATTTCTGTCATCCTTAAAATCATCTGTAAAATGATGTCAATGATATTAAAGGGGTGATAGAATTCAAAGCCGAGTTTACCTTGTCATATACCTTGTATATACCTTGTCATATATTGCCAATAACGTTCGGTGGGTAAAATAGGCATACATAGAACCTCAAAGTCCCATTGACACCCCTTTCCTATGCAAATCTCACAATTTGAAACTGCCGCTGAAAACGGGCAAATCCCGACGAAGCTAATAGTTGACAACTCGGTGGCTGTACCTTAATTGGCTCTGGACCTTTGTCACACCCCAAAATGTACATACAGACCACTGATCTGAGACCGGCTAGTGTTTTGAATGGAGGTCAAGCAGATCTCACACACGAGCTTAGCTGCGAGCTGCGCTGTGTACTTTAGAAAGAAGAAAGTTTGGAAGTTTTTCAAGGATATTGAAAATTAACCACGGTTGCGAATGCAGTGTTCCAGGCTGTACAGCGGAATACTGGCCCAGAGAAAAGGAGGATGACTAAACGGTAACTAAACTGTGTCTCTGGTGCTTTGTACAGTAACATTAATTGATGAGTTTATGTGTCTGAGCAGAAATGAAGTTTGAAGCCAGCCGGGGATATTTTCTCTCAGCTACGGTGTTCATTTTAGGACATCCTCAGATCTCAGACTCAGGTGTCAGACTCAAACGAAACGGCCTCAGCGTCGGAAAAGCCTCTCTTATCCTCAGACAAAAAGTTGTCAGAAAAACCTCTGTCATCCTCAGACAAAACGGTCTCAGCGTCAGAAGAACCTCTGTCATCCTCAGACAAAACGTTGAGTGAAAAGAATTCACTCACTATGATAGAAAGTTTTATTCAGAGTATTATGCAATACATTTAATAATTATTTGAACCAAATTTTATTTACATGAGTCAACGTTTTTGAAAAAGAAGCCAAGCTTTTTGGAGCTGGTTTCCAATATTAAACAATACATGTTTTCCATATCTGAATGTACAAACAAAAAAGTTGTTGGATCATATGACCTCAGTAAGCTTTACAAAATATCGATATGAAGTTTTTTGTTTTGTTTTGATTTCTTTCCTTTAGTAACCCCCTGGCTCATTTATGAACATAGACTGTTGTTTCCTGCTGTATATCCACTCCTTTCAAAAAAGCTTGATTTAAAAAAAAACAAAAAAAAAACACAAACTGCCGTGTATTCACTGTAAAAGCTGCTAGCTACTTTAGCTAATTCAGAAAGCATCATCATCAGCCATTCCTGCTCGCAGCATGTCTGTAACATAACGTTAACAGACTGTGTGTGTGTGTGTGTGTATGTGTGTGTGTGTGTGTGTGTGTGTGTGTGTGTGTGTGTGTGTGTGTGTGTGTGTGTGTGTGTGAAAACTGACAGCAGTGTCTGAAATATGAGACCTCTGCTGTCTCGTCTCCACTGTGTGTGTGCTTCGCTTGTAAACCAACTAATCAGCACGCAGCTCATCTAAATATTCATGAGCATACCATATAAGGGAGAAAACCTGTCGTTTCACTCTATGGCAATTTCACAGGTTTGCATTAGGGCGCATAGAACAGCACCCGGGCCATGTTCAGCCCAACCAATGTTACATACCCTATTAGGAGATCTTAAGGAACAGCGTGAAATACCCTATATAACCATTCCATCACCCCTTTAAAGCATCTCCACTTAAGTAGAATTCAAGGAATACAAATTTTCCACTCTCGTTTTATGTAGGCTAAGTCTTATTTCACCGTGATACACAGTGCCCTAGATGCAAAAAACTCAGTTCTGGTACAAGGTGTTATCCATAAACACTGTCATGAGGTCTAATAGTAGAATTCTTTCTACATTTACTTTTTTGTTCTGCACCAGCAACTACATGGATGTGCACTACATCTTCTTTTTCTGATGACATCTAATAGTAACACTGGTGAATAAGTGAGTGCATAAAATATTGCATACATCTATTTGTAAATATGTGCATCTGAAAAGAAGTTAACTGTTTTTACTACTTTGCCTGCACTTACTATTTATATACGTATTTCACAATACACTCATTGTTGTCTAACTGTTCAGCCACTATAATTCAGAGGAGAGAAGATTTGAGATGATAAAAAAATATTAATTATCTCAGCTGACTCATATTACCGTGCACACACACAGCAATAATAGTAATATCTCAAGCTACATAAAGGCTGTCCTACCTTACTGGTTAGGTTCTTTGGGCTGTATGCAGCCTCATATGATTTACCCACAGACACTACTCAGAGCGATGAAAAAGTACCACCACCTTCATTTTTTTTTACTCAGTGATAATACAGCACAGAGCTCTTTGTAGAAGCAAATACAATACCATTTAGCACAAAGTATTAGGTATCTACAGTATTAAGTAAACTAAAATTAATTTTAAGTAGGTAACAGTAAGGTTAGGGCATTAACTATACTTTAGGTTTACACAGCATATATATATATATATATATATATATATATATATATATATATATATATATATATATATATGCATATTCCTAGAGATGTGTATATGTCCCCTACAACTGTGTATCTCTCTGTGACTCTGGCATGTACTGTACATAATGTACTAGTGCTATGTGTGCATGCTGTGCATATTTGCATGAGTTTTTATATTTACAGTTCAGAGGTGATGGAGGAGTTTCGTGACATAGACTTGGGTGACAGATCATAGTCGCTGTCAGAGCGGTAGAGGAAGGACTCTCGCCGCTGGTTATGACCGGGGAAGTTAGTGTGTAGGACCAGACCCGAGCCAGGGGAGGCCTGGGGGTCCAGAGGGCTGCAGCTGGCGGACGGGCCATTCTCCACATCGAAACTGAAAACAGATAAATACACAGTTTTTAAGATGTTCATTTTTCCATTGCAGATGTTTTTTTCAGTGCTGTGAAGCGTAGAGCAATAAAGCAGAGCTGAAGATTTAAGAGTCAAATCAACCTAGTGTAGGTTTTCTGGTAGCATTAGCCTCAAACATAACTAATATCCATCTTATGAACGCTCTGCTCTGAGCTAGAGGAAATACCCTGATAAGGAAATAAGTAAACTAAACTTTGAGATTGCCATGAAACACTCCTTTTCTGACCTTCAACAAATCAAACATCAAGTCTTTCTGACTCTCTCTTCTTCTGATAACGTTTTGTTTGAGCTCTGTGAACTTGATAAGGTTTTAATGGCCGAGCATGACGAAAATGGGACGACCAATTCTTTCACATGAGCACAATCAACACTTTAAGAGATAAGCTGCAGTCACACACTCTCGCATAATTATGTACAGTGGACACACACATACATGAATGGACTTGACATGAAAGGGCTCAAAAGGGCAGACTGACATGCTAGAGTGCATCATTCAGTAATAGAAATCAATGAGTCTGAGGCTCCTATTCAAGAGCAGAATGTGGAGGAATGTGTAAAAGAGGAGGTGGAACTCTTTAAGACATCATCAAAGAAGAGGAGAGGAGGAAACATCACTTGAAGGACATTTTTGTATGGCTGTGGTGCATCGTTCCAGAGATCAAACAAACCGTGCATGTGAGATAGGTCTTTTGTATGACATTTTTCACTGTAGTTTTCGGTTTGTGCCGTTTTCTTTTATCACTTTGTTCTGCCTTGATAGCCATCACTTGCCCTTCAGTATAGTAAACACGCACCATCAAGGTGCTGGTTAGTCCACCAGCTTCATTTTGATATTTGACCTTTACTGTGCAGAATGATGTACACGCAGAGTTTGACACTAAAAAACATTTATCTGCAGAAGGGGAAAAGTTGATCTGTGCTCACCTTAAATCTGAGTTTAAAACAAGATTTTGGGACATCACAACTAGTTTGAAAGCCACTTACATTAATATATACCACTTACATCAATATATACAACTTACACAAGTATAAAAAAAATGAAAGGTTCCAGCACACATACACTAAGACTTTCTTTAAAAACAATAATTGCATATTTATAGATTCTGGATTTTGGATTAGCCTAATTCAAAGCATAGTATGTTTTATATTAAACATATCTGGAGGGGATCTTTAAACAGGTGGAAAAATACAAATCATTCTTGAAATCTCTGAAAGATTTATTCTTAAAGTGTTTTTCCAACAAAATATCCAGCGTCTGTGGAAATGTCCCAAATACTTTTTGCATCTTAGTCTTCAGTTATATTGTGTGTTTTTCTTGGATCACTGCTCCTACCCAGCTCCTCATCTGTTTATTATAACAAAATTTGGGATAGAAAACACAGCAGCAGATGCAGCAGGCCTATATTTTAGTGTGACATGGTTAAATAATGTTTATGTTTTGAATTACTATGTGGAATCTACAGAAAACAGTGTAAAAAGGCTTACCAAATGGATCAGTAATAATACAAAGGCAAAAAAAGAGTGGTGCCGTCAAATACAGAAACGTGAGAATGTTTAATATGCTAAATATGTGTAGAGTTGCAGGCAATCAGTGACATGAGGAACACAGAAAAGGTTTGGATCAAATGCTTGACTGCTCTGCCCTCAGGTCAATCCACTGGCTTTGTGTGTTGTGATCACGTATGGGGGAGAAGACTGATTCTGGAGCCAGTGAAGGCAAGTCTAGTCATCCACAACACACAAATCAGATCTAACTGTCTGATGTTTTTTCCTTGTGTTCTATAATAGCTAGAGAGTTTCACATTAACTGTGTAGATAAAGATGTTGCACAGTACCAAGGAAATTCAAAAGGATAACATTTTCACAGGCCTCCAAGACCTGTCTGTCCAAAAAGTCATTCCATTAACAAAGCTAACAAAGATAGTCTGCTTGTTTATAGATCTTTTGACCCCATGCAGCAGCAAGAGACTGGTAAAATAAATGATGAATATATAACAAAGTTTACAAGCCAAGTTTCAGCACAAGAAATATTCAAACCCTTTAATTAAGTAAAAGTAGTAATACCACAGTGTAAAAATACTCAAATACATTCAAATCCTTACTTTACTTAAGGAAAAGTAGAGAAGTAATATTAGCAAAATGTACTTAAAAGTGTCAAAAGTAAATGTTTTCATTATGCAGACTTATAAATTATACATTATATTAATGGATATATCATTATATATCATATCAACTCATCATACATATGTATGTACAATCTTAATCTGTAAAGTAACCAGTAACTCCAGCTGTTCAATATATGTAGTGGAGTAAAAAGTACAATTTTATCCTCTGAAATGTAGCAGTGTAACAGTAGCAGAACAAGGAAATATTCAAGCAAAGTTAAAGTAGCTCAACGGTACTGAAGTGCAGTACTGGAGTTAATGTACCGGGTTACTTTCCACCACTGCACATGGTGTGTTTTTAGCTACCTGAGCTGTGAGGCAGGCTGGGGCATTGTCATATGCCCCATGTTATTCATGTGTTGTTCTACTGCTAGACAACCACATCAGCTCTGAGCTAACAATGAGCCGAGTCACATCCTATGTGTGTCATGTGAGACGGTAACAGTCGGGGTACAGGTGTTACGATGGTGATTTATGCTGTTACGAGAAGCCAAACAGGATGAAACAATAAGTGGATTGCCCTATCAAAGCGCCCCCTTAACAGAGATGGCTCATGACTATTTTTATAAATATATATTTTAATTTTATTTTAAAGTGCCATTTTTGCTTGAAAAATTACTAAAATGATTACTAGAATTGTTTCTGCTAATTGATTAACTGATTTAGCACTCACAAGTATTAAAGTATACTACTATAGCAGTGGTTCCCAAAGTGAGTGCCACACCACCCTGGGGTGCCTTGAAGATGGACCAAGGGCTGTAAGATTTATGTCAATTTTTCTATGATTGTACATTGTTTGTGACAAAAAAAACAAGGGCGACATTACCAAACTGAAGAAAAAATATTCAAATAACTATAAGTATGCAGTTTTTTGCAGCAATGGAGGGGATGCCATGGGGGGAAAAGTTTGGAAACACTTCACCATACTACTGTAGTCTGGTATCAGTATAGTATAGAAGAATCTTGATTAACACATGCGCTTTTCACTAATTATTCTTCATATTAAAGCAATCAAACGCAGTTCTAATACTGCAACATAACACAAGAGCCCTACAGTAATAACCAATCTATCAGTTGACATTTAGACAAAGCAGCTGTCTCTAAAGTGCACTTCAAACACCAACATTTGAGGATTTTAACACAGACTTATGACTCTCTTGTGACTGTCTGGGTGACTGATGCCAATGTCTGTGTCTAAATTGTTCCCCAGGTAGCACCTGACTATCAAACTCCCATCAGACCATTGGAAAACCAAACTAAATATGTTTAACTATTTGAACTTGGAAGTTCATCCATGACCTTTGAAAACATTATATGTAACAAAATAATCTAAAGTCAAAAGTCCACTTACTAGCTTTTCTGAACTGCATCTCTTTATACAGCTTTATTTAGCTTTATTTACTGAGTGAAGACTGTTAGACTCAGTTGCAAGCTCCAAAAAGCAACTAAGTAGACCTCTGAGCTTTAATAATTTTGTTACATAAACAAAACAAAAAATGGCTTATTTTATGGCTGTCTTTTACCCTGGTCTATTTAACAGGACAAAGAAGAGATATCCAAGAATTTAGCCTTCGAAATGCAACACAAAGACAGGCCTTAGGAACAAAGACCCTTTTCTATGAAATGGGGGTGTCCTGGTGGTTTTGTGGATTAGTGCATTTGTCCGGCAAACCATTCTCACTCATACCAATCTCCCATTCCTTCTCTTTGAAGTTCATGCACAGAACAACATGAAAACCAGCACTTGGATCTGGCACATACTTTATATCTCAACATACACAATTAGAAAATTCAAGTTCTTGCTCAGTCAACAAGAAGCATGCCGTCTGTTCAGAGACAGGATGAGAACAAGGACTGCTGGGAGATCAAGATAACCCGAGGCCAAATGCGTTATTGTGAGCTTCCTAGGTAGAAGGGAAATGATCAGTCAAACTAGCATGAAAAGGATCAAAGCGTCAAAGGATTTAATGACGCACAGTTGTGTTTATATGTCTTTACAGGATGGCATGTCATCTGTATTTCTTCCAAAGAACCACTTGGGACATTGATTCCTTAAGGATCGACATTTTCCAATTAGTTATGGTCATTATGGTACTACATAGGCTAAGTCAGTTAAGTTTTTGGTGTTATTCTTTACTAAAACAATCAGGAAGCGCTCCCTCTGACCCTAAAATAATTTGCTAGGATGACACTACATTCCTTTCCCATGATCCAGCTGCATCTGTCTGACGGATGAGCAGACTTATAGGGTGATGGACTTGCCCAAACGATGATAGACTATAAACTGACAGATAAGTAGAGAAGTTCTCTCAATGTTCATTAGTTCATTTTCGTGGATCCCCATTAGCTTCTACATTGGTTCAATCATCCATAAAAGTTAAATCCGGGGCGACCTCTAGCTCACCCAGTAAGAGCGTGCGCCCCATGTAAGCTGAGGCCTTTGCAGATGCCCGGGTTTCGAGTCCAGCCTGCGGCACTTTTCTAAGTGTCGTCCCCAATCTCTCTCCCACCTTTCCTGTCTATCCACTGTCACTGTCAAATAAAGTGAAAAGCCCCCCAAAAAATAATCGGAGAAAAAAAAAAAAAAAAAAGTTAAATCCATGAAATTAAAGACAATGTCAAGGAAGATGAGTGTATTCACTAATAGTCTGCCTTAGGTATGTCTGCATTTGATTCTCTAATACTGTTTGGTAACTTATTCCTTTCTACAGAAGCCCTGCTTATAAAAGAAGTTTGTCTTGGTGATTTGGTGCATAATAATAAAGTGTCAAGTCAAGAGATGATAATATACAATAGAAAAAAAATGACAATGGAAAATATTAAAAATGTAAGCAATATGTTAACAACTATTTTTAAAGTGGAAGAGCTGTACAGTTTTGTGCAGGAATGTGCAAAATATTTCCAGCAAAAGTTCACAGTATAAAATACTTTACACCTGTCAGTTAAATCCAAATTTGACAAAGCAGACATTACAGGCCACATTCTCTGATGTAGACTAGCAAGTGATTTTCTTAGGAAGAGTCTTCATTTGAAATTTGGTGGAATTCAGGACTAGGCAGCAGCTACTGTGGTAAAATAGCCAAGAGTAACAAGAAACAGAGACTAAACTGCAAACATCCAGTGACAGAAAGGGAAGATAGCGTATCGGAAGGTTTGTGACAAATCTTTCATTGTTGGGAAATGACTCCATTTCCCAGCTCTAAGACAATGGTGCTGTTTCAGGTCACCGGCCAGTACCTTCAGTCTCATTTACTGGTAGACTGGGACAACTGGGACAACTCAGTATCCTGCATGTTGATTCATGTGACTGTAGGTGTGTGGGGAGTGATTTTCTTATTTATTATTTTACACCCTGTGGGATACAGTATTGTTAAGATGGATTCTGGGTCATTGGGCATAATCTGATATGAAATAAAACAATACTAAAGCTGCAACTGACAATTATTTTATTATCAAGTAGCTGCAGATAATTTTCTCGGTTAACTGATTAATCGTTTTGTCTGTACAATGTTAGAAAGAAGTGAAAAATGCCCTGCATAATTTTCCACAGCCCAAGATGACGTCTTCAAGTATAACGTTTTGTATGACCAACAGTCCAACCATCCAAAGCTATTCATTATTATCATGTAGGACACGGAAAATCATCAAATTGTCACATTTAAGAAGTTGAAACCAGCAAATGTATCCCTTTTAATTAATCAGAATAGTTTTTATTTTCTGTTGATCGCATAAAAATCATTGATCGACTAATCACTGCAGCTCTAGACAACATGGAACAAAAGTAAATATTGTGTCTAGTGTCTGTCTTTGGTCTTTTGGGGCAAGTCCAATTCGGGTCTCTACCTAGTCAAATCTAAGGTCCTTGAGGTCGAGCGACTCCTCTCATATACTCACATTGTTTTTACATTGTCATTGGTATTATAAAAATACCACCACTGAAGAAAACTGCGAAATATTATTGGACTGTAATTTTACCTCAGAAATCTTTATTTACAATGTTTAATATTAGGATTCTTTTAAAAACATGGGAAAAATAAATAAATGTATCGCTGAAGAACAAATCAGATAATGTCAGACAAGTTTCAAAGTCGCTGGTCCCAGACGTTTGCATCGATTTTGTGTCCGTTTCTTCTTAACAGACTGCAGAGATTTAGTCTCCTTTTCTATTTTAGCTTACTCAGCCGAGCATCAAGAAGGATTTATGATGCAGGACAATTCAATACTTCAGGTAAAGTAAAATATAGAAATCCCAGGTGACACAGATTTTGTGATTTGCAGGTCAAAAGACATTTAGATGTGTATGTTAAAGCTATAGTGCGTAGTTTCTGTCGCCCCCATGAGGAATTCTAAGTAATGACAACAAAACTGTGGGCGCGTCCACATGATACAAGCCTTCCGTGATCGCGAACCCTCCCCCCTCCCCCACACAGTTGCTAGTAGCCAAGGAGGACACGGAGGATTAAAAAAACATGATGGACTCTTCAGAAGAGGTAATTATCTATACTTGAGTTTCTGTGCGTGAAAGTCGCCGGACGACACAATCTTCTGAACATAGCCATATGGGAGAAATACAGAGAGAGAGTTTTGTGGAGCTGAAAGTCTTAATTAGCTTTGTATCAACTCATTTGGCAATGGCTTGAATGTAACGGACGGTCATTATTATAAAAAAGTTACGCACTGAAGCTTTAAGAAGTCTGTCACATATGCACACATTGAAATATATTCATTTAAAGGCTAAAAATGTAACCAAGAGGCCTAAAAAAATCTTTCATGTTTCAAACAAATTTAGAAATAAATGAGACATGAAGATGTCTTTTGACCTGCAAATCATAAAATCAGTGTTAACTGGAATTTCTTTATTTTACTTGACCTGTCGAATTGTCCTGCATCATAAAAACCTCTCCATGTTAGCTGAGTAAGCTAAAATAAAAAAGGAGACTACAACTCTGCAGTCTGTTAAGAAGAGCCACAAAGTGTCGCAGACAGGGAGAGAGACAGCATTCTTATACTTTGAAATAATCTCTTCCTTCCTGTGTGTTATGGTGAGAGGAAACCAGTGACCATTTGTCTGTCGGGTTGTGCAAACAGAGGTGCCATGGTAACACCTCCTGTTTGTCCTAGGGTTAAACATGGTTTAAATATACAGTCATTTCTTCACACACTTGAATCGGAGTTTGTTCCGTTATTAAATGAGTGATACTACTTCTGTTAACAGTCTTGTGACTTAAAGAATCATAGCTAAAACCATCTGTTCCACTACATCATTAGTAGAACGTCTTGTCAAAATGTTTTAGAGACAAACAAGACTGAATAAGAAACGGAGAGATGCCCGGGACAAGCAGGGGATCCTTAAAAAGACCTTTCTGTCTAACCTGCCGGCTCGGTGAAATTTGCCAGAGCTCTGAAATGCCCCAGAAGGATGATTGAGCATCCCATCAGACCAAGTGAAAATAGCAGCTGAAATGTTGCACTCCATAAGATCGCAGTAAGATTTCCCTACATGAATCTGCAGCAGGAGTATCTAAAAATAGGATAATAACCCGAGCTAGTCTAAACATGCACATGCTGAAGCAGACATTTCCCAACACATGAACTCTACTGGAGCAAAGGGTACAACCAAGGACTTAAAACATCTGAATGTTAAAGGACATTTATCTCGTCATCACTGTCAAACACTGATCTATTCCCACATCTAGTCTGGACACATCAGTGTGGGTACCTCTACCCACGATGGGAACGTTTAAACTTCATTTCAAACTAGAAGGGCAAAGACCTCTGCCTTCTCCGGGAACCATCACCTTATCGTGGTGGAGAGGTTTGTGTGTCCCTATGAACCTGAGGGCTGTGTTGTCTGGAGCTTTGTGCTCCTGGTAGGGTCTCCCAAGGCAAAGTGGTCTCAGGTGAGGGCCAGACAAAGAATGGTTCAAAAATCCTATGAAAAATCGAGGAAGGGATGAAGTGACCCTGCCCGGAGGAAGCCCGGGGCCCCCCGTCTGGAGCCAGGCCCAGATGGAGGGCTCGTCAGCGGCGTCTGATGGCCGGGTTTGCCACGGAGCCCGGCCGGGCACAGCCCGAAAAAAGCTACGTGGCGGACATCTCTCCATCCCATGGGCCCACCACCTGTGGGAGGAACCGCTGGGGGTCGGGTGCGCTGCCACATGGGTGGCAGTGAAGGTCAGGGGCCTCGACGGACCAGACCCGGGCAGCAGAGGCTGGCTCTGGGGGACGTGGAAATGTCACCTCTCTGTGGGGGAAGGAGCCGGAACTTGTGCGGGAGGTGGAGCGCTACCGGTTAGATCTGGTGGGGCTTACCTCTACGCACAGTCTTGGTTCTGGAACCATACTCCTGGATAGGGGTTGGACTCTTTTCTTCTCCGGAGTTGCCCAGGGTGTGAGGCGCCGGGCGGGTGTGGGGATACTCACAAGCCCCCGGCTGGCGCCGCTACGTTGGAGTTTAACCCGGTGGGACGAGAGGGTCGCCTCCCTACGCCTGCGGGTTGTGGGGGGGAAAACTCTGACTGTTGTTTGTGCATATGCACCAAACAAGAGTTCAGAGTATTCGGCCTTCTTGGAGACCTTGAGTGGAGTCCTGCATGGGGCTCCAGTCGGGGACTCCATAGTTCTGCTGGGGGGGGACTTCAACGCGCACGTGGGTAATGATGGAGACACATGGAGAGCGTGATTGGGAGGAACGGCCTCCCTGATCTAAACCAGAGTGGTTGTTTGTTGTTGGACTTCTGTGCTGGTCATGGATTGTCTATAACGAACACCATGTTCGAAACATAGGGATGCTCATAAGTGTACTTGGTACCCAGAGCACCCTAGGCCAAAAGGTCAATGATCGATTTTATAATCGTTTCATCTGATCTGAGGCCGTATGTTTTTGGACACTCGGGTGAAGAGAGGGGCGGAGCTGTCAACCGATCACCATCTGGTGGTGAGTTGGGTCAGTGGGGTGGGGGAAGACTCTGGACAGACCTGGTAAGCCCAAGCGGGTAGTGCGGGTAAGTGGGAACGTCTGGAGGAGGCCCCTGTCCGACAGACTTTCAACTCACACCTCCGGCGGAGCTTTTCGTGCATCCCTGTGGAGGCTGGGGGGCATTGAACCCAGTGGACAATGTTCAAAGTTTCCATTGCTGAAGCTGCGGTGAGGAGCTGTGGTCTTAGGGTCTTAGGTGCCTCAAGGGGCGGTAACCCACGAACACCGTGGTGGACACCGGTGGTCAGGGAAGCCGTCCGACTGAAGAAGGAGTCTTTCCGGGATATGTTATCCCAGGCGACTCCGGAGGCAGTTGCAAGGTACCGAAGGGCCCGAAGGGCTGCAGCCTCTGCCGTGAAAGAGGCAAAGCAGCGTGTGTGGGAGAAGTTCGGAGAAGACATGGAGAAGGACTTTCGGTCGGCACCAAGGTGCTTCTGGAAAACCGTTCGCCACCTCAGGAGGGGAAGCGAGGGAACCATCCAAGCTGTGTACAGTAAGGATGGGGACGCTGTTGACCTCAACTGAGGAGGTAATAGAGGCGGTGGAAGGAGCACTTTGAGGAACTCCTAAATCCGACTAATCGCCCTCTATGGTAGAGGCAGAGCTGGAGGATGAGGGGGGGATTGGCATCAATTTCCCTGGTGGAGGTTGCTGAGGTAGTTAAACAACTCCACAGTGGCAAAGCCCCAGGAATTGATGAGATCCGTCCAGAAATGCTTAAAGCTCTGGGTGTGGAGGGGTTGTCTTGGGTTGACACGCCTCTTCAACATTGCGTGGAAGTCTGGGGACGGTGCCTAAGGAGTGGCAGACCGGGGTGGTGGTTCCCCCTTTTTAAAAGGGGGACCAGAGGGTGTGTGCCAATTACAGGGGTATCACACTTCTCAGCCTCCCCGGTAAAGTCTACTCCAAAGGTGCTGGAAAGGAGGGTTCGGTCGATGGTCGAATCTCAGGTTGAAGAGGAACAATGCGGATTCCGTCCTGGTCGTGGAACAACGGACCAGATCTTTACTCTCGCAAGGATCCTGGAGGGGAGCCTGGGAGTATGCCCAACCAGTCTACATGTGTTTTGTGGATCTGGAGAAGGCGTATGACCGGGTGCCCCGGGAGATACTGTGGGAGGTGCTGCGGGAGTGCGGGGTGAGGGGGTCCCTTCTCAGGGCCATCCAATCTCTGTACGACCAAAGCGAGAGCTGTGTCCGGGTTCTCGGCAGTAAGTCGGACTCGTTTCAGGTGAGAGTTGGCCTCCGCCAGGGCTGCGCTTTTGTCACCAATCCTGTTTGTAGTATTTATGGACAGGATATCGAGGCGTAGTCGGGGTGGAGAGGGGTTGCAGTTTGGTGGGCTGGGGATCTCATCGCTGCTTTTTGCAGATGATGTGGTCCTGATGGCATCATCGGCCTGTGACCTTCAGCACTCACTGGATCGGTTCGCAGCCGAGTGTGAAGCGGCTGGGATGAGGATCAGCACCTCTAAATCGGAGGCCATGGTTCTCAGCAGGAAACCGATGGAGTGCCTTCTCCAGGTAGGGGAATGAGTCCTTACCCCAAGTGAAGGAGTTCAAGTACCTTGGGGTCTTGTTCGCGAGTGAGGGGACAATGGAGGCGGGAGATTGGTCGGAGAATCGGCACAGCAGGTGCGGTATTACATTCAATTTATCGCACCGTTGTGGCGAAAAGAGAGCTGAGCCAGAAGGCAAAGCTCTCAATCTACCGGTCAGTTTTTGTTCCTACCCTCACCTATGGTCATGAAGGCTGGGTCATGACCAAAAGAACAAGATCCAGGGTACAAGCAGCCGAAATGGGTTTCCTCAGGAGGGTAGCTGGCGTCTCCCTTAGAGATAGGGTGAGAAGCTCAGTTATCCGTGAGGAGCTCGGGAGTAGAGCCGCTGCTCCTTTGCGTCGAAAGGAGCCAGTTGAGGTGGTTCGGGCATCTGGTAAGGATGCCCCCTGAGGCGCCTCCCTAGGGAGGTGTTCCAGGCACGTCCAGCTGGGAGGAGGCCTCGGGGGAGACCCAGGACTAGGTGGAGGGATTATATCTCTAACCTGGCCTGGGAGCGCCTCGGGATCCCCCAGTCGGAGCTGGTTAATGTGGCCCGGAAAGGGAAGTTTGGGGTCCCCTGCTGGAGCTGCTACCCCCGCGACCCGACCCGGATAAGCGGATGAAGATGGATGGATGGATGGATGAACTCTACTGGAGCAAAGGGTACAACCAAGGACTTAAAACATCTGAATGTTAAAGGACATTTATCTCGTCATCACTGTCAAACACTGATCTATTCCCACATCTAGTCTGGACACATCAGTGTGGGTACCTCTACCCACGATGGGAACGTTTAAACTTCATTTCAAACTAGAAGGGCAAAGACCTCTGCCAAGGCCATGCAATGTGTTGTAAATATTACATTTAATATGGTATAATATTACAATATTACAAATTTAAGAAATTCTTCCTTGGCCTATGCTACAACCTTCCACCAACTTTCATGAAAATCTGGCCAGTAGGTCTTCGTAATCCTGCTGAGAGACAAACAAACTAACTGAACTGAAAACATAACCTCCTTGGCGGAAGTAATAATAATACTAATAATGATGCAATTTAAAGATATTGTGTCAGCACTAAAACTCAGTTGTCACACCATCCAAATCAACAGACGTGCTTTGATTAAGTAGTTTTTCCATTTCGGCAAGCTTTAGTACTTTCAGTAATTTGCACTACTCAGCTCAACTCCAGATTTTCATCAAAAATCAAAAGAATTATAGCCTATATCCACGAATATGGTCCCTAAATGGGGATTTACTGTATGCATGATGCAGTGCGTTGACGGGAGTCTTGTCATAGATACCTACAGTGGGGGTAGGTTTTGTTCAGTATTGATAGCACCACCAAAACATTTGTCTAGAATCTAGGCCCTAGATGTATTGTACATGATCAGGTCGTATCCTTCTTTAATTACCTTATTCCAGTCTGTGTTCACATTCATTCATTTGCAGAAGGTTTGCAGTGAAGATGCGTTTGTGTTACTGAAAAGCTGCAGATTACTGATTCTTTCTTCAACTTCCTTAATGTTGTCTTTAACATCAACAACAATCTCTACCGTCATCAAAAACACGTAGGGGAAAACACAGGAAGCCCAAGCTGACCAATCACAGATCTTGTGGTTCCCATGTGGTATCTCTGCAGCTCTGATGTGTAGTTACATTTCTGAGGAGGCTAATGAATGTCAAAGCTACGCTGTAACCCTTTAAGACACAACTATAAATACAACTTAAACAACACTCATTCTACTGTATGTTAAACTTAGTTGGCTCCAGACTATTTAGCATTTTGTCTCCCACTTCCCCAAATTGACCAGATTTATTGTTACGTTGCAAAAACTGTGACAATTTTGTTGAAGCTTGAATTCTTAGAGGAGAAGAAATCTATTCTCCTGCCCTGCAAACCACAGGCTTCAATTTATATAAACAGGCATTACATCAAGTTAAAACAACGCTGAAAATGAAATATGTCCTCGGCCTTTTCTAATTTGTGAGTGACCAGAAGAGAAAAAAGAAAACTCAGGAATCCAACTACACACAGCACTTATTAATAGAAATTAGGCCACTAACGTAATCAGGACTTGAGCCAAGTCATTATACATGCACATTGATGTACAAAGTCATCTAGCAGATGCTCTCATTTAGAAATAATTTACAGTCTAATTCTCTCCAGTCAGATTTCAGGAAACACAAAGCAGAACTGGCCGAAAGGTGTGATGACTATGGTGACGATAATAATAGAACAGGCGGCTCAGAGAGAGTGTGTGTGTGTGTGTGTTCTTGTTTAACTATATTCGTGAGGTCCAAAAACCGGGAGTCCAATATACTTGTGAGGTCCCGACAGCTTTGTGGGGCCAAAATGCTGGATCCCACAAGTTTAAAGGTCTGTTTGAGGGTTAAGACCTGGTTTTAGGATTAGGGTTAGAATGAGCTTATGGTTAGGGTGATGGTAAGGGTTAAGGTTAGGCATTTAGTTGTGATGGTTAAGGTTAGGGTAAGGGGCTAGGGAATGCATTATGTCAATGACGGGTCCCCACAAAGATAGTGAAACGCACGTGTGTGTGTGTGTGTGTGTGTGTGTGTGTGTGTGTGTGTGTGTGTGTGTGTGTGTGTGTGTGTGTGTGTGTGTGTGTGTAAGGTCAGAGAGAGGACAGAGAGGTGGACACTAGAAAGAGAATAACTGAAATGTACTTTTACCTGGGAGGAAAACAAAGAGAATATGAGTGAACTGACAGAGTGAAAAGTGGAAAAAGTCATACAAACATAGCAGGACATTGCTTTAGCTTTGAGCTGGCAAATTGCAGTGCGGCATCTCTTTTCCATTACATTCCCTGGTCTGTACAGAGTCAGGCGACTCGCGACCACAGTCCCTGACTTCTCTCTGTTGCTCTCATTGAACTGTGTGTGCTGGAACTACAACTCCATTAAACCCATAACTTTCTATTCAGTAAAGCAATCTTCTTAGAGATTCATTGGTGGAAAGTGATTCAGGTACTGTGCTTAATTGCAGTTTTGAGGTACTTCTAGTCATCCTTCTCAACTACATTTCAGAGACAAATATTGTAGATTATTAGATGGATTTTTTTTATACTTTAAGTACATTCTGCTGCTGAGACTTTTACTTGCAATGGAGTATTTTTTACATGAATGTAATGGTCATTTTTCTTAAGTTAAGGATCTGAATACTTCTTCTACCACTATAGATACCACCATCATCTTAACCCTTACCATCCTGCCCTCAATCATCATCATCATCATCATCAGCAGCAGCAGCAGCAGCACCAGAGTCACCATCTTCTTGTTCCTTGTGATCATCCTAGCCATCCGTACTACCACTTGTTATCATCCTCGTCATTATCTTAATTGCAATAATCACCATCATCACCATCAAACCCACTCCACAGCCACGGCGGCTAATTTAACCTTTGGCCAGTCACTCAGAATTGAAAAGCCCCCAACCACATAAACCACGGCAGAATTCTCGCCACATTTTTCTATGTATCCATCTCCATAACAACATATCACACTAAAAGTAAAGTGCACTGCAAAAGAAGAAAAATACGGCTGAACCACAAACTCTACAACACAGAGCTGCACCCCACCCATGGGCAAGCAAGCACAAAACACTGCTATTCAAAAGTCCTGCACTGGAACGAAAAAAGGGTCACCAATGTAAAAAGAAAACTGGTTTAAAACGCTGAGCGCTATTTAACATGTAACAAAATTTAAGAAGAAAGTGAAGAGGAGACTCAGGGTCAATTTTGTTTAACTGAAAATTATTGCAGTTTCAAACAGATATGGACAATAGTTTGAGGCAGTTTGGGGTTATTTTGCCAACAGCTGTGACTCAACCACAATGTTTTTGTTTTGACCAATTACAATCATGTTACAGGCAAAGCTGCTCCCCTCCATTGACCTAAAAGGCCCCCTATGTAGTTTACTACTCAAATAGCAGCATGAACAGCTATGAGTGATGTCTAATTTATTTATTTGTACTCAAACTATGTTTCCACAAATGAACAGTTTGGGGTTTTAATTGTGAAAAAAGTCCTCGCTAGAGAATCAATGTTGGTCCGAGATAATATGAGGTAACTTTAACCTGACAAGAAGTAAAGGCGAAAAATGAAAAAAGGAACCCAGCACCCAGGAAACCCCTCTGTGAAGAAAATTGTTTTTATGCCACAGGAATCCACAGTCAAAATATTTGGTTAAGCCTATCTCCTGTCCTAGTTGGATATGTGAGAAACACTCCCTGGCACACATATATAGGCTAATTCATGCACACCCACATACCATAGAAGTTGCAGGGCAGCTGCATGTGTGTGAATATGTTGTAGGCTATGCACAAACAAAAACCACATGCACACAACATAGTGAGAGGAAGTGGTCAAGGAGTAATTATCTCCTGGGGCATACATGGGCCTTGTGTACCTGTCTAATGATTCAAACATGCAGCACAGTACAGTACACCATCTGTGTACTTCTGCTTTCTTCAGTATAGTCCAGTACTTTCCACAGGAAACCCTCAGTCACAGAGGTGGAACCCACCCAACCAGAGGTGGACGTCTCCAGAGCCCAATGTCTCCACACTTCCATAATTATAAATTAGACTTTGCCATCAGGGCTATTTTGTTTTTAAAGATTAAAGAAATAAACATTTAACATTACTTATACGCATGTTGAGAAACATATTAGTTACTTTAATACAGATGACATGACACCAAGTTCTCAAAGTTGCTGAGTAAACTTTATGTTGTTGGGTATTTTAATAAACTATTGTAGTGTCATTTTGTTTTTTTCCTTGCTCTGTTCTATTTCCTTGTGATGATGCCCTTGCGAAAGACCAAGCCAGCAGCCTGACGTGCCTCCAGCTGAGCCAGAATACCCACAATCCTCCTGGGATGAGACCCAGCCTAGTTTTTCACAGTCTGCACTCAAAATCAGCATCAGTTATTTCGAGCTTTCTTTGCTGCTTATTTTCATTCTCAACTAAGGTTTTGGGAGTTTTAACAAAACTTAATTTCACCAAATCCCTAATTTTAAAATGGCACTTGACAGTTGTAACAAACACTATTGGAGCCACCCTCTATTATACAATCCACCTTAGACGGGGCGACGCTGTGTCCCAATGTTTAAAGATGTCTTATTACAACTGATCACATATGAGCATAAACTGTCAGACTAAGCAGGTGAAAGAAGACAAATAACACATCACAGTGCTCTTATCATCGAGCATAAATGGTCTTAATGAGGGCAGAAGTTAGTTTTCCATTAAGGGTTTTAATCATGGCACAAACATAATGAATTGAGGATTATTTATGTAGGAATAATATATTACACATTTTTTGATAATAATGCATTTCTGCTCTAATGATGGCCTTCAAGGAGAATAAGTGATTGCTTTGTACAACGTGATATTCCATGTACATTTTAGAAAACAATAATGATAATTTCTTAAAGATACCTCCTATGCAGTAGTTTTTCTAAGAGTAGCATATTTGTTTTTCCTCCTGCTTTCCTGATTCTTTTAAGTAAGTGTAATAATGTGAACCTTTAAATAAAACTGCAGTGTCCAGACCAGGCTCTTTAGTTTAAATCTCTGACACAACATCAGTGTCTACCAAAACTCTCACTCTTCCCAAACTCATTTCCTTCTTTGACGTCTGCTGTCCCATGATAGTGATGTATGCTGCTTTAAGGATAAGAACACCAAAAATATTTGTTAAGGAGCACTGTGGTGCAGAAACACCACAACAACAATTACATTCTTGAAGTGTCAGTTCACCCAAATTACAAGGAAAAATAATCATGGTTTTCTATTTATCCCTACATATTGCATTTAGCCTTGCAGTACGTTTTGGTTTGGAGATTGCAGTTTCAATACTTCTACTTTATAGTCAAGCGATGCCTTTTATGTCAGAATTCAAATAAAGACTGATGTTCCCTTTACAGATTTTTTTGCAATTTAATGTAAACATTTCCGATATTTCACTAGAAAAAAAAGCTAATATTTGAGGAAACAAACTAAACAACATGAATTTGTGTTGCAGAAATGTTCTTAGCTTGTTAATCATCTTGCACCCCCCCCAACACTTAGCTTGGAAACCAGTGTTATGAGAACGTGTAGGCATAGTAATTACTATGTAGAAAGAATTAACCTAAACTAATATGGTCAGACTAGAAATCTGCTTGGCAACAAAGTCAAATTTACCAGTAGGGGTGAGCAAAAAAATCCATTCACATTCGAATCGCGATTCAAGCTCTACCGATTCAAAATCGATTCATAGAATTCCAATAATCAATTCATATTTTTTAATAAAAAATAATATATATATATATATATTATATTATTATTTTTTTTAAATTGTATGTCTACTGCAATCACATGGGAAAAGTAACTACATTTACATACTGTGAATCTTTTTTTTGAATCAAGAATCGTTTTTTTGAATCGAAAATCAATTTTCAATCGAATCTTGAGCCTAAAAATCGATATCGAATCGAATAGTGACATTTTCTGAATCGCGCACCCCTATTTACCAGAGTCGCCAAAGGCTGAGACGACAGGAAACCCTTCGATGTCATGATTTGTTTTTTTGTTTGTTTTTTTAGATGTATATGTATCATGTATATGTCTCAAATACCAGACTAAAAAAGTAAGGATGAAATATACAAATTAATCTGAACACTACCAGACTTATTCACATGGCAAACCGCTTGACTCTCTTAACCGCAATAACACAGCCCACAACCTATTCAAAACATCACTCTGCTAAAACTGCTGCACCCAAAACCATAAAATCTACCGTAGTTGGATTTTCTCACCCAAACATGTGACAGTGCATATAACCACATTCCAGTTGAGGATTCCTATAATGATGAGAAGCACATGAGAGGATTGTTTGATGTATGGGAAACAGGAAGTAACACTACACACAGCCTGGACACACATCCAGTAAGGGGAGGACTCTGAGAAACACTATACAATTTGGTGAGTTTCTTGAAATAAGACATCTTCAAATGCAAGAACATGTTCAGCAATTGAAGAAAGAAAGAATCTGAAAAAGAATTCCTTAAAACTGACACCAGATAAAACACTGCAAGAATAGAATCAAGTGTGCGACAGGATCAAGTGTGTGTGGTTGTGTGTGGTTAACTGTGCACCCTAACCTGTGAGCATGGTTGGCGGCGTGGAGTTTCCTGATAACTTCCTCGCTGAAGTCAAAATGAACCCTTCCTCTGGCACAGGGGGAACGCCGGTACATCGCACTGACACACACATGCACTCATGCACACACTACACGGCACATACCATCACATACGTAACTACAAACTAGATCGACTGGAACACACCCAGAGTGTTAACAGCACAAGTGCAGCATTTCACACACAGACCAAGCATAGAGTACAAACATAACACACTATCATACACACATTTGACAAGTCAGCACCATTAGTGACGCACGGTAACATGTATACACACCTCTCGCACACTTAACATCACAAAGCTCACTGATATCACACACTTTATCACACAACTGTAAATGAAAACTATCAAATGTATCTATCAGCTACTACAATCAAGCACCATCACATATTCACACACACCTCAAATAAATAGCAAGCCATCACTTATTCAGGCTACACAGTCATACATTTACATGACTGCTACCTATACAGCATCTGTTTAAAAAGTTTCTAAGCAGGATATCCATCAGCCCCTCGTCGGCACAGATAAAAGCAGCAAGCCGGTATCCAAACACCTTCTCTACACACTTGATCTCACGTCACACACAGCAGCAACATAAGCAGCGGTCCATACGTCACATCACGGAGCTCTTCAAGCCCTCATTCACACTCTGACACTCTCTACTCTCTCTGCGGGCTCTTCTGTTCGTCACAGGCTATACTTCCTCCCCACAGTAGGTGTGTGTATGTGTGTGTGTGTGTGTGTGTGTGTGTACTGTAGTGTATGGAGCTCTGTTCCCTTCAGCGACCAGCATAGTAAGGAGGAACAGCCAAGTTCTGGAGTGGAGTTGCTGGAATGGAGTCATAATTCATCCATCACTGACAGCCTTGATAGCTTTAATTAACACTGTATGTATGGAAAAAAATACAGACGCATTGTGGTTACACACACACACACACACACACACACACAGCTTTTAAACCATTACACTGTATGTATAATTGCTTTGTTGTTCAAATAATAATGATTTAAGTTAGTTAATTCTGCATTAACATTTTGTCTGAAAAGAAGCGAAGATGGACTATAAGGTTTACTCTTATTCTACAGTAAATGTATATGCATCAGATATTAATTTATGGTGTCTTATAAGCCCATGCAGGCTGCATAGAGTTGTATGCATGACACAATAATAAAAACACCAACACTTTACTGCAAGTCCCCCTTATTTAGCTTGTATAAACAGTATATAAACACCTAATAAATAGCTAAAACACAAAACAAAAATATGTTGTTGTGGAGGCTGGTGTATAAACACACAAATTATGAAAACATAGTAAATTAGTAAAACACTGTTGTAATAATATAAAATATATGTCTTTCATTCTCTACAATGTGTTATAAACTATTACATGTTTGTATACTGCTTATGAATGCTAAATTGTGGAGTTTTGATTCACTGTCTTTCCGTCAACCTGGTCTACCTTAACGGTCAGTTCTTGTCTGTGAGTGTCTGTGTGAGGAAAGAGGTGGCATCTGGCACCTTCACAGGGGACCACAGTGCCTGATGACACTGTACAGTAGGCCTAAAATACAGTACAGTATAGTCACATCCAAGCCCTCATATACAGTATATGGTAACTGTGATGACAGATTTGTGATAAATAGCAGCACATACAGAACAAATACGCTGCAGAAATATAAGAAAAAGGGATAAAAGATACAGTACTTAGAAATACATTAAATTTGAAGCTACTGTAATATGTCTTTCTATATGTGGCAATATACAAGACAAATCTAGTTGAATAACCAACTATCTGACTGTAAAATAGTCTTCACAATAAAAAACATTTGTAAAATATAATAAAGTAATTTTAGTGGGTTCAAAAAAACAAATGACATAGACAACAGTGAGCAAGTTTATAGCTATAGGATGTAAACAAGGCACCTATTAATAATACTTGCAATAACTACACTTTGTCATTCTGCCATGTAATACACTTACCAGCAGCTTGGTATCAGTAACCAATTTCAACTTGCTGTCCCAGTGCTGCATGCATGTTGATCATTTTTATGAAAATCAAACCGAAGCATAATTTTCTATTTGAGTAAAGATGCCATTGATTGTGTAAGTAACTCTCTTCTAGTTCTCATAACTTCCTCAAACAGTAGTCCGTAACCTTCCTGACTGATGAAGGACTTTCTAATAACTACCGTTATGACAAGTCAAGTATGCTTCTCAGTCATTTATTTGGAAATGTTCCATGAAGATGACACATAACACACTCACTTAACAAAACACTTAAAGGGAGGAGTAAGGCCACAGAGGCCAAAACTGAATCACTACTACATTCCCACACTCCAGCTCGCCCCACTGCTTCATCATACACACTGAGATTAGAAATGGGAGAGGCGGAAGATGTGGTAGCCACAGGGCTGTGTGTGTGTCCTGCGAGACAATGGCATTCCTCCTTAATGGTTAACCATAGAAGAAGAAGATACAGAAAGAGCTCTTCCTCACACTATAATGGTCATCACCTATGGTACACCAGTGGGAACTGGTGCAGATTCTGAAAACACTGACATACAATTGATAATGGCTATACATGTAAATGCTTAAAGAGACAACAGTTATGTTGTTCAGATTGTTAAATGCCATGCAACCAGCAAATCTGTGTCATTATGGCAAAAATATACAGACAAGGATTATTTTCATTTCAGGATAACCATCCTAATTAGCTTGTTGTTTAACATGTTATTCCAAGACAAAGCCTTCTCTACTTGATCAAATTATGTGGTGTTACATCATTTAGTGGCAGTGACAGTCAAATCATGCTAAAAATAGAGACCTTTGATTTGAGCTCATGACTTGACCTATAAAACTTACAATAGACCCAAAAACTATAATCAACTTAAGTGCTCATGTACAGTACATGTACATTTTTGTTTACATTTGCAGTTAAAATGTAACTGCCACTTTTATAAAGAGTTACTAATACAAGGGAACAGTTGAATAAATAGTGAACAACACTACAGTGTAAACTGGCAAAAAGACTGACAGTGTTTATAAGGCTTGGTGCTGCTGTGTTTCACTGAAATTAATCAGATGCGAAATAAACTTTATGCCTAGACACAGCAGCATTATAATAAACAAAACCTTGGCAAACATAACAAATACTACTGCATGTATCTCTAGTTCTAATTGTTTGTACGTGCTATTGTAGAATATGTTGATGAAACCAAACCACAGCCACCCAGTGAAACCGTTCACTATTGGGCGGGGCATTCTGTATTCTGGCCTTCTCTTGTGCTGACAGCCCAAAACAGCTTCCAGTGTTGATGGGTAAAACCATAGACTGCATAAAATGAAGCAGGACCCCTTTGTGAACATCAGAGGGCACCATTCTACATTCTCAGGCCTGCATCCACGAGATGGCAGTGTGTAACTGTATTATATGGCGTCCAGATAAAGCATGAAACTCATATTTACAGGATGGCATGCAAGATGTGCCACCAGATGAGCCATGCCATATGGAAAGCACTCAGAGCTGGAATTACACAGGATTTGAATACAGTTCCTTCAAATGTATTGTATTGAATTGTGAAACTGTATGTTGTCCTGCACGCTTACGCTTTTCTTGGCCAGGTCGCTGTTGCAAATGAGAACCTGTTCTCAATGGCCTACCTGGTTAAATAAAAGGTAAAAAAAAATGATAATATGAAAATGAGATAATGGTTGTAAAGCAGCCGCTGTGACTTGAGCCTGTACCCATATTTGTGAATAAGGATGAGAGGTGGGTATGCTCTGAATACCAAGCAAGATGACTCTAGCACATAATTACACAACAGGGATCTTCACTTTACTAAAAATCTTTTGTTTTGCATTTTAACTTTAAGTGTTAATTTATTTATTCAACTGAAGTATTGTTGTTGATTCAAGTCAGACATTTTTATGATTTATCTTAATGTAAAACTTATTTTTTTGGAGATATGTATGTCTGTAATTTGAGTGCATGTACATGCGGAACAGCACCATTTTTTGATCTGGTTTGATTTGGATTCACATAGAAGAGAACCATAATTAAACATCGATCAGACATCCATTTGACGGCTTAAGGGTAGCCTGTCAAATTGTAGCTGGCAGACGGCTCCTCTGGCTTGTCCTTGTGATTTAAATCAATATCACACTGCAGATGAGGCAACCGAAAAAAAGACAAACTTTAGCAAAATGTCTTTTGTCTTGGTGCGCCAGAAAGAAAGACTGCAAATAGAATGTCAGATATATTTGACAGAGCCTGACAGGCACAACATCGCCTTTGACATGAAAGCTGTCTCTCTCATACAAACACACACACACACACACACACACACACACACACACACAATCACATTAAATCAGGATCAAACAACAGGCATGATCCCTGAAAGCTATTTAAATATCAATTCTAAAAATTGAGAAAGGAAGAAAGAGGCAGACAGAGTTCAGAGGGGCCGAATGATAGAGACACGTTTATAGGACAGAGGCTGACAAAGGAACCTAGGCAGTGTGAAAGATATGAAGTGATTTTACGGACTGGGAAATATACAAATCTTAATTCTCATCCTCTCTGATTCTGACACAATTCACAAATTCCAAAAGTGCATGCGGCCATGGGTATTTCAGTTCAAAAAGAAACGACTGAACTCTGAACTACAAGTGCAGTAAAGTTTCTAGCTATAATGGTATGTAGACAAATCTAAGTCTAACCAGCCTGATCTTCAATGTGACTGATTCATATCTTGCGATTCCAAGATATCATCATCATAAATCATCGGGTATTTGTCAGATGTCACTAATCCACAATAAATACCGCTTCTTCATTAATGCTTATATTAAAAGGGGAACTATGCAGTGGTTTTTTTTTTAAGCTTAATTTACCTTAACTGAACAGCTTCGGAGTCTTGGAATGGTTATATGAATTTTTTCAGGTTGAATGGTGGTCGTCTCGCTCCCCCCTTGCGCCTGTGAGCGGAAAAACCACACCTGCAACTTTTGGCTGGCGAGCCGCCAGCCTCAGTGTCAGGAAGTATCGCGTGATATCAGGTCTCGCGATGTAACAAACTGCTTCACGGCACTGCACAGATACACTCCCCCATCCAGGAACCGGCTAGCTATAAGAACGAGGTAACGATGGAGTTTTTCCACACTATCGTCATGGCCGGCAAAAAAGAAGCAGAAAGCTAAGAAAGCATTATCGGAGGAACAGAGAAAGAGGAAACAGCAGACTGACCGAGCAAGTTTTTACACAGTGTTGCCAAATGTCTATTCCGAAGCTGTAGGGGGAGCTCTATAGAGAAACCTGCGAGCAAAAAGCGAGAATACAGCGAAGAAATTGCCAAAACTGCATAGCGCCCCTTTAAATTCACTGTTTCCACTATCACTTATATTCATTAGTCATTTTGGGCTACCAGCTCAATTGACCCTTCGCTAAGCCCCGCCCTCCTTAGTTACTGTTGCTACGCCTGACAAGCTTTCGTGGCTGGCACGTCTATTACAGTATGTATGCACCGGTGTCAGACATTCCCAAGGAGATAATTAGTATGTTTTGGTGAACAGGTGAAATATCTGAGAGCAAGACAAAAGGGACTGCAGTATGCCTTCGAGGGATATATCCACGATATAATATGCAACCGATTAGAGAATAATTTCATCAGAATTGAAGCTAAAGCCTATAGGTCATGCAATAATGTGAGCCGCCTCATACGCTGACCATTCAAATGGGAAACACACAAATTGAGGAACAGCTATGTTCATGCACAGCAGGGTAAGTGAAATTTGAAAATAATCTAATAATTGTAAATCAAACAGCTTATCCATAAATCGTGTGGAATAAACACAAG
The DNA here is from genome assembly GCF_031162955.1 of Sander vitreus. Classification (NCBI taxonomy): domain Eukaryota; kingdom Metazoa; phylum Chordata; class Actinopteri; order Perciformes; family Percidae; genus Sander; species Sander vitreus. Next base: position 8,572,115 of record NC_135863.1, read on the forward strand.
ACATTAGCCTGACCACTTTGCAATGATAACATTCTCCTGCTTATATTTTTAGCGATTAACAAAATGCTGAAATATATTTTAAAGTATGTCAGTGAGCCGCCGTCTTGCCTTTAATCATCTTAAGGACGGGTTAATAACAGATGTGTACCCACTCGATCGCTCTCTGGGACATGTTTTCATTCTAATCGAATGTCTTTGGAGCTTGGAACAAGCTAGCGCAGACCGCTGATTAGCTTAGAAAGACAGTAGCTCTCAAGACGGCGGCCGCCTGTATACGAGAACGCGACTGTCTTTATAATCTATCTTTTAAATAAACTGTCTGTACACTTACAAAGTTCTCAATGCTTCAGTTAACATTTAGGGACCCTCACTATGCTACCGTTGAAGTGTGATATTTTTAGCCTTTTCAGTGCTATAAATAGCGATTTGTTTTTAATTTCCCTGTGTCCCGAATACTAGCGTTGTAAGCTAATCAGCGGTATGCGCTAGTTTGTTTCAAGCTCCAAACTACCAAAAATTAGCATGAAAACATGCCCCAGAGAGCGATCGAGTGGGTACTGTTATTTAACCCCTAGGTTCGTTTTGCGCCGGAATTGTCCTTTATTTTACGTTCAAATATATGCATTATGAACAAAGAACCGTCATTATTTCCAAGCAATGCTGTGCTGAGTTAGCTAGCATTAGCGTTTTCTTGCCTTGGAGCAAACGTATGTGTTTTTGTTAATACTGTCGACATTTAGCTAGTTGTGAATGGGGCCTCCCACACTGCTTGATCCACGCCCGGCCTTTCTCCCCTTGGGTTTTAGGTTTTGGGAAGGGAACTTTAGGATACCGGGTATCGGATTTGCACAACGCTTCAGCGTACGGTGTTTCCCTCGCTCGAAAGCTTGACAGACCTCCCGCGCCTAGTTATGGTTGCTAAGCGACGATTGGCCTGTGGCGGTTTTTGGGCGTGGCTTAGCGAAGGGTCAATTCTAAGTGCCACAGCAATTGTGCATGGTAGCACAGTTTTTATCACTATATGCCAGGTATCAGATCGGTACTCAGTATCGGCAGATATCCTGAGTTTAGGTATCTGAATGAGGAGAGAAAAAGTCGGATTGGTTCATCCCTAATCTTCACAACTCTTGTTCATCCCTAATCTTCACAACTCATGTTGGACCTCAGCGACCATCACAAAACATCACCGTGTGAATGTCCACCATGCAGATCCACTGTACAGAACTAATTAAATATCTTAGGACTTATTTTTGACCTGGTACATCTCTCTCTCTCTCTCTCTCTCTCTCTCTCATATATATACATATATATATATATATATATATATATATATATATATATATATATATATATATATATATATATATTCTTCATGAAGACTTTTTTTGACAAATTAGCAAGCATCTTTCAGGTGGCAGAGCATTCCTCAGCTCAAACATTTATTCAACTTAATGAGTGTCTTCCACAGATGCGAGTATGACACTTAAGTAGTCTTGTGGAGCAGAGAGGGACCCTCTTTGGGCTACAAGTCACTCTCAGTGTTAAATGAGCCCAGTGATAACATGATCCTGATATGTATTAGTGTAGGTGTATTTTTGTTATTGCCAAGGTTAACCCCACAGTCTGAATTTGTCTATGTTCATTCATGTTGACTTTGACATCACAGATGAGGCGATTATTGAGTTGCCACAGAAACGACGGGCATCACAAACACACAAAGACACATAGGTCTCTGAGGTCTGACTTTAGCATGAGAATCACTCCAAACACTTCATTCATCCAATTATTACTTAACATATCACTCATCCAGTGACCTCCATTCAAACTGACAGAAGCAAAAGGAAAGGGGATGAGGTAAAAAATAAATAAAAGAGACAATGAGCCCTTATCAACCAGGTGCCACATTCAATTTTTCAGATAGAGGGGTGTCTGTCCTGCAGGTCTTACGAAAACATAGCTTTCCCGATCTCCCCCTACCCTCTCTGTCTGTATAAATATAATTCCCCTCTCTGAAAAAGAGGGCATGGCAGTCAGTCCCCCTGTGATTAACCTAATCCCCTGATTGCAGAGCAGTGCTCCTTTCAGTGCCAAAACCATACCATATTAAGCGTCAGCAGTCACTCACGCTGCACACTCCAAAAAAAAGGTGTGACTTTTAAGCAGTGCAGAGCGTAACACCACTACTAAATATACTAACGAAAGCCATAAAAACAAGAGCTCAAAAAGAGAGACCAACAGTACAACATAGCTTGACTGTAAGAACACTGATGCTTGGGATACTTCACTGTAAGGTCAGGACTTCTGGAAAGCTGGGGCTAACGTTAAGCTAGCTGTCAGTAAATACAGGTAGGCTGTTTCTACATGTGTTAACAGAATATGTGATGTGTGGATGTGGAGGCTTCGGAGTTGTTTAAAGGTACTTTTGATTGAGTTGGTGTGCATAACAAAAGTCTCAGTGGTGGAAGAAGTATACAAAAGTAAAAGTAGCAAAAGTTATTTATTCTTCCCTGTGTCAGTGTGTTATTATTATATATCAAGTTTTTAGATTAATATTACTAGTGCATTAATGTGTGTGTTGCATTTTACTGGTGAAGATGTTTAAGGCTGTGCTAATTATAACTATACTTACATTAATATACTGTTGGGTAGCTTAATCTACAGCAATGCCTCATATTCTATAAGAGCATCATGTGTACAGTGTCGCTGTCCTGTGAGAAGCATGCATCTCTTAAAAGTCAACTTTTCATGAGCTCAGAAAAACAGCCCTGTTTTCAGCTTTGCGATGATGCATTTTTCAGCTGACCCAAGAGGGGTTTTAAATTGTTTATTTAGTAAAATAACTATGGGAGAATCTTCACAGATCAGGTCAGATGTTGTTAGTGGTCCCCCACACTCATTTTAAAACCAGAGGGGATAGATCTTTTCAGGCAGTGGCACCCAGGCTGTGGAATGCACTGCCGCTCTCTTTACGTTGTTCAAATGCTGTTGATTCTTTTAAAAAGCAGTTGATGACTTGGCTATTCAAACAGGCTTTTAGTTAGACAGGGGATTTTATGGCTGTCTGATTTTATGTACCCATGTTTTGTCTTGTTTTCCAATTTATTGTAAAGCACTTTGTGATTTGTATCCGTGAAAAGTGCTATATAAATAAACTTTACTATATAAATAAACTTTACACAGAAACACTTAATCCCTCAGTTTGTCAGATACATAGTGGTGACATAGTTGTGTTATCTGGATATGAATACGTTTTTAATTTTTGTCCGCACATGTGGCATCTGGTCCTGCTCTGTTAAAATAAAAACAACATTCACTCAAACAAAAGAAGTTTGCCTCATTTCCTCAATGATCAAACTCAATTATTTAGAGCAACTACGTACTAAATGCAAAGGAAACCCAGCACATACGTCATTGCTGCATTTCAAAGACACACAGCACAAATTATATTATAGTCTACCATCTGGTATTGTGTGTGTGTGTGTGTGTGTGTGTGTGTGCATGTCCTTCTGCATGGTGCTTGGTGTTTTTACAATATAATTTTTCCAGCAAGTCCAGTCAATGATGTGCATGCACACGTTTGTTGTGGTGAGGATATTTAAGGCTAAGAACATGGTGGATGGTGTTGAGGGTTAGAGGGCTTGATCCTGATGAAGGAACAGGGATTCAGGTAACAAGGCCCATGTGTACCAAGTTTTCTCTTACAGGCTCTTTCCTTCCTACTTTTAAACATAGCACCTTTTTTCATCTCCAACTGAAATGCTGCAGGATCAGTAGGTAGGAGTGTAAACCGCAAAGTGGTTCAAAACAATGATTCACTTCAGGTGCATAGATCAAGCAGAATGTTGCAGCGGAATGTTCACCAAATCACTGAACTTCCGGCTCTGCACACACTTCAGCTGTTCAGAGTATGCATGGGAGGTCCTTTTTTAACCAGCACATAAACTAAGCTTGTGTTGTAGTCGGAATAGATTTTTGAACAAAAGTACATAGTTTCAAGGCTTACTGCTATACTATCTCAATGTGTTGTGAAACAGTGATTAGCTGCTGCTACCATACTTTCCACTTTTAATACTACTAATCCTGCTTTAGGCTAGGTTTAGGTTGGTTATCAAAACATGTTATATCTGGTGGATGATCTTTTTCCGAATTGCATAAAATGAGATTGGGTGCCACCGAAATCTCCTGAGAGGAAATGTATTTCTTGTTGAAACCCTGTAATATCACATTTCACTTAGACAACGTGAGAAGCACTTACTGTAGAGTTTAGGCCAGCTTACAGTATATCCAGACATACAGAGCACACTTAAAGTTGGTTATAGAGCCCCATTTAGCACTGTAAACCCAAGTATAGCGAGACATTTGTTTAATTGAAAGGCAGATGGGCACGAGTGAGTTGACATGGGTGGCAGTGTTTGTGCAGGTGGTGAAAACAGAGACTGAGAAAGGAGAGCAAGAAAAAGAGAAAAATAAAAAGGGGCAATTTTCACACCACAGCTCTCCTCTATGCACTGAGGTGATTTTCTTGCAGCTAGGTTTTATCAGCAATTTCCAGCGATCTACACAGAGCACACCTCTGAGCTAATGAGAATGACACACTTTGTCCTTACACAGCAATTATGTTCACATGAAAAAGCACGCACGCACGCACACACACACGCACGCACACACACACAGTTTGTTACTCTCAACCATCTCCTAGAAATTACATTCATATACGACTAATTTGCAATAGCGAATATGTTTTGAAGGAATCCTAAAGCCGTCTGGATTACTTTTTCTATTAACAGAGTGAGGAATTGTTCGTTAACGTACATTTAGCAAAGAGCAATCATTGTTGACGCTTAATGTAACAGTAAAATGTTCACTGACAGTATTTATTTAATTTGTTTTCTGCCAACATATCCCATCTTGCAATATAATATCCAATAGCGCCTATCCTCACATTATTACACTTTTTTATGGTTATGTTTTGACACCTGGTTAAGGTTAGGGAAAGATTATGGTCTAGATTTAGTCACAATGTGTTATTAACATTTAACCGAATCCAAACATTTTCCCTAAACTAAACCAAATTGCTTAACATAACATAATCACAGGACTCGGGAACCCTGGCCTCTTGTGTCAAAGTCCTGCGACTCCGGTGCGGTACACAAATGAAGCACTTCATTCAATAAAAAACGTCACCACAGCGTAACTGGCAAAACAATTTAGTAATATTTAAACATTATTTCTAGGAGACTCAAATTGACACAAACGCAAACTAACACATCTTTACAACCACACTGTGAGGGGCAACAGCAACAAAGCTGGTTCCCCACTTTTCCTTTATCTTCACATACCAAACTCAGGAGTGACAATGGTAGCAGAAAGGGCTGATGGGAAAATCCAGACCAGATGGTGTCGTCGTCATCGCCTCTGTTACCATTGAAATCAAAAATCTATTTGTTTCTTGTTTGTTTGTTGTTCTCTTCAGGTCTCAATAACTTACTTGTTTTGATTCATAGATGATGAAAGTGTAAGACCGGTATTATTGAACAAATCTTCTTAAGAAGTAGAGCGACACACAGGCGACGCATCCTGGAGTCCCACCATGGATCGTCTCAGGACAGTTTCAGAAATCCATCGGGACATAATCGCAGCATTCTTTGATAACTTGCTCTTGGTTTTCAAAAAGCAGCAGGTAGTAGCTCAGACTGGCCACAGAAATCCACCCTCCATGTTCATTCCAGTCATCTCTCAGGTACTGCAGGTCAGCCGTTTTCAGCAAATAGGATGAGACAGAAAGTGAGTTCCAGCCAATTTAACAATCATCATTCTGTCATTCAGAAATGTCCCAAGTTCTCACAAGGCCAGCATTACAAAACTAAGACCAGACAAACTAATATAATCTTTAAAAAAAAAAAAAAAAGATGAAAGAAAATGTGCTTCCTTCATGTAAATACTAATAATCCTTCGATCCAGTGTTGATCACAGCATCGGTTTCATGCAAATTCCCCTCCAAGCATTCAGAGCCATGTGTCACGTCTCCGCCTGTCCCTGTCCTGCTGAAATTAACACTGTTCCTCTTTCTATTCTCTGACTCAATTCAGGTCTGCGGACATTTCATGGATGATCTTTGATCACCCAGCCCCAAGTAACCAAGGTATACATTTGCATTGGCCAAAACAACAACTGCTAAACAATTTGGCTTTCTTGGCAACAACAAATGTCACATCAAATTCCAGTTGAACCTTTTTGATTTAATAAAATAAAGAAAAAACTTCGTTAAATTCCTCAGAACATCTGTCTGTAAATACTGATGCATCGGACTTCTTTCTCCACTCCAACTACAAGTCAAGCCAATGGTAATAACAAGAGATTTAACATCAATTGTGGTTTTTCAGTCAAATTCAGCCCAGCAGTAAAGCAGTCACCCTCTGTGGCAAAAACATTCAAAAAGAACTGTATCCTTGTTGGCTCCCCTCTTGTTACTCGACTACTTCCTTCATAGCACACTCTGTGTCACAGCAGCCACGTCTGTCTCACTGTACTTGCTGATTGTACCTACATAGGGTTCGATTACACGGTACAAGCCGATAAGGACTACAGCAACAACTCTAGCCCGCGTCGAGACACACAATCCACCGCTTTTAAAAGCAACACACACATCGAGAGTTGCATGTTTCTTAAAGCCAGCACTGCTGGCTGATGTGCAGCTTGACACTTGAGACTGTGTGTATCAAATAGCATTCAGTAAACACAAACTGCAGCTGAATACAAAATCTGTTTTTACACGGGTGCCCACTTTCTTAGTCTATTCAAAGTGCCTCTATAAAACAACATGTTAATCTGCTGTGCAACAAGTGGGTTCGAAAGCACTTGACTAATGGCTCTGTGTGGTCGGCCATTGTTTGCTTTGAACTTTTTTCTTTTTTTTTAGTATTGTGGGCTCAGGAATTTAATTTTTGAAATTATTTCTATGGATAGAACAGGAACTGCTTTTATGTTACATAAACTGATAGATCAAGATGAATTTATATTGGACAAACTCATAGTTTTTAAAACAATACCCAGTAATACAGAGGTGTATTTTCTCATTAATATCCCTACCTCTGCATCAAGCATGTCAGTCAAGTGCTTGGACTGACGCTTTTATTTGAGGCTGAGCCTTGTTACCTCCTTGATTCTTAAACTCTCACAGCCGGTTATTTGAATTGAATTACATATGTAAATTTAGCTAACAACTTATTGTTCGAAGCAGCATCACAAAACTCTAACAAACTAAACACGTCTGGACTTAGAGAAGTCCATAAAAGGTGTGAAATGATTGATCTCTATACGAACTAGGGAAACAAACATTTGTAGAAAGATCCTGGAAACCTACAGGAGTTTCCACTCTAATTTAAAGATGCAAATAGCAACATGTTTCATATGAACATCCAATCAAATGACTTCCTGCACACTGAGAATCAACATCCAACACTGCAGCTCTGTGCAACCTTTAGTCTCTTTAGCTTATTGTTTTGGTTTTCCAGCCTGCCCATCAAGTAACAGCCGGAAGCTCAAGTAAACAAATTCAAGCATGTCGCAGCTTAAAAGCTTAGTGACCTACATAGCAGTACTGTGCCTGAATGCATCCTGTGCAGACACTGACAAATCATTGAAGCTGCTGCTCTGCTAATATGCAGCTTTCACTACCCAGTCTGTGTAAACATTGTGTAAGACCCAGATAATTTTCTCAGGAGTTGTTGACCAAACCAAACCTTAAACGTGGTATAATTAATATTGTACCTATATTCGTCAGGTGGCCAGAAACATGACTCCAACGGACTGATAATGTTGCTCTCTGTCTACTGCGGCAATTGTTAACATTATAGCTATTGGGACTGTGTTTCTATAACTTTGTTTTGGAGTATTTCTGCCCCTGAGTGGCCAAATATTAGATTCATGCAGCTTTAACAGGAATTCCCTAATCCCCTAAGGAATTTCTGATTTGTCTGATCTAAATTTTTAATGTAGCTAAATATGTTTTAAGGCAAGACTTTAGGTAAGAACATTATCACAGACAACCTGTCCCGTAAAATAGTTTAGAGTTTAAACTCTACCCTCAATTCTTCTAATGCAGTAAATAGTTACACTACTATCACACTGACATGAAACAAGCCATGTGGACCCCCGACATTAAAAAAACCCCGAAATACTGTGTTTTTCTCCCCCTCTTTCTGTAGCCGAGAGCTGTGCCTCCTGCTTACTGGGAAAAACATTTAGATGAAATGTGGTTCATGGTTCAGCTAACTCATTTGCACACACACACACACACACACACACACACACACACACACACGCACACGCATACACACAACAACATGCTACAACCATACAGTATGGTAAAGGTAGTAGCTGGGAAATTCCTCAAACACATGAACATGAGAGAGAGGAAAAAGAAAAAGCACTGAGGTGAGAGACATTTCCATGGCAACCACATTCATACCAATGAATACCAGCTCACCATTGAGACCTTATAGTAAGCCCAAGATTCATAATAAACCTGAGGCCATGATAGTGTTATAGCAATAGCTTCCTATTACTGCAGCTGACTAAAGTTATACTGTACAACCATTTTTTTATGCATTTGATTTACATTTAATTTAAGTAACTGTGCAAGTATATTGTGTTTGCAATATTAGCATTTTCTGTTCTACTCTCACAAATTAGTCTAAACATAATTTGAAGATCTATGTGGACCTCTGAACCTTTAAATAGGCCTACTAAAACCACACACACATGCTGACTACTGAGGTGGATGGAGTTCACAACCAGCTGATTTCCCCACTGTCAAAAGTTCCCTTTCAACACAATTCACAGACAGGTGGACCACCTCTAAATGTGCCCCGTAAAAAATGTATGGGACATTGTAGAAGTTGAAGGCTTAGCTATGACTGACACTCATCTCTAAATAAACATATACAAAATACTGTATCCCATCCCATCCCATGGGCCCACCACCTGTGGGAGGAACCGCTGGGGTCGGGTGCGCTGCCACACAGGTGGCAGTGAAGGTCAGGGACCTCGACGGACCAGACCCGGGCAGCAGAGGCTGGCTCTGGGGACGTGGAATGTCACCTCTCTGTGGGGGAAGGAGCCGGAACTTGTGCGGGAGGTGGAGCGCTATAGACACATGGAGAGGCGTGATTGGGAGGAACGGCCTCCCTGATCTAAACCAGAGTGGTTGTTTGTTGTTGGACTTCTGTGCTAGTCATGGATTGTCTATAACGAACACCATGTTCGAACATAGGGATGCTCATAAGTGTACTTGGTACCAGAGCACCCTAGGCCAAAGGTCAATGATCGATTTTATAATCGTTTCATCTGATCTGAGGCCGTATATGTTTTGGACACGCGGGTGAAGAGAGGGGCGGAGCTGTCAACCGATCACCATCTGGTGGTGAGTTGGGTCAGGGGGTGGGGGAAGACTCTGGACAGACCTGGTAAGCCCAAACGGGTAGTGCGGGTAAATTGGGAACGTCTGAGGAGGCCCATGTCCGACAGACTTTCAACTCACACCTCCGGCGGAGCTTTTCGTGCATCCCTGTGGAGGCTGGGGGGCATTGAACCCGAGTGGACAATGTTCAAAGTTTCCATTGCTGAAGCTGCGGTGAGGAGCTGTGGTCTTAGGGTCTTAGGTGCCTCAAGGGGCGGTAACCCACGAACACCGTGGTGGACACCGGTGGTCAGGGAAGCTGTCCGACTGAAGAAGGAGTCTTTCCGGGATATGTTATCCCAGATGACTCCGGAGGCAGTTGCAAGGTACCGAAGGGCCCGAAGGGCTGCAGCCTCTGCCGTGAAAGAGGCAAAGCAGCGTGTGTGGGAGAAGTTCGGAGAAGACATGGAGAAGGACTTTCGGTCGGCACCAAGGTACTTCTGGAAAACCGTTCGCCACCTCAGGAGGGGGAAGCGGTGAACCATCCAAGCTGTGTACAGTAAGGATGGGACGCTGTTGACCTCAACTGAGGAGGTAATAGGGCGGTGGAAGGAGCACTTTGAGGAACTCCTAAATCCGACTAATACGCCCTCTATGGTAGAGGCAGAGCTGGAGGATGAGGGGGGGGATTGGCATCAATTTCCCTGGTGGAGGTTGCTGAGGTAGTTAAACAACTCCACAGTGGCAAAGCCCCAGGAATTGATGAGATCCGTCCAGAAATGCTTAAAGCTCTGGGTGTGGAGGGGTTGTCTTGGGTGACACGCCTCTTCAACATTGCGTGGAAGTCTGGGACGGTGCCTAAGGAGTAGCAGACCGGGGTGGTGGTTCCCCCTTTTTAAAAAAGGGGGACCAGAGGGTGCATGCCAATTACAGGGGTATCACACTTCTCAGCCTCCCGGTAAAGTCTACTCCAAGGTGCTGGAAAGGAGGGGTTCGGTCGATAGTCGAATCTCAGGTTGAAGAGGAACAATGCGGATTCCGTCCTGGTCGTGGAACAATGGACCAGATCTTTACTCTCGCAAGGATCCTTGAGGGAGCCTGGGAGTATGCCCAACCAGTCTACATGTGTTTTGTGGATCTGGAGAAGGCGTATGACCGGGTGCCCCGGGAGATACTGTGGGAGGTGCTGCGGGAGTACGGGGTGAGGGGGTCCCTTCTCAGGGCCATCCAATCTCTGTACGACCAAAGCGAGAGCTGTGTCCGGGTTCTCGGCAGTAAGTCGGACTTGTTTCAGGTGAGAGTTGGCCTCCGCCAGGGCTGCGCTTTGTCACCAATCCTGTTTGTAGTATTTATGGACAGGATATCTAGGCGTAGTCGGGGTGGAGAGGGGGTTGCAGTTCGGTGGGCTGGGGATCTCATCGCTGCTTTTTGCAGATGATGTGGTCCTGATGGCATCATCGGCCTGTGACCTTCAGCACTCACTGGATCGGTTCGCAGCCAAGTGTGAAGCGGCTGGGATGAGGATCAGCACCTCTAAATCGGAGGCCATGGTTCTCAGCAGGAAACCGATGGAGTGCCTTCTCCAGGTAGGGAATGAGTCCTTACTCCAAGTGAAGGAGTTCAAGTACCTTGGGATCTTGTTCGTGAGTGAGGGGAAAATGGAGCGGGAGATTGGTCGGAGAATCGGCACAGCAGGTGCGGTATTACATTCAATTTATCGCACCGTTGTGACGAAAAGAGAGCTGAGCCAGAAGGCAAAGCTCTCAATCTACCGGTCAGTTTTTGTTCCTACCTCACCTATGGTCATGAAGGCTGGGTCATGACCGAAAGAACAAGATCCAGGGTACAAGCGGCTGAAATGGGTTTCCTCAGGAGGGTAGCTGGCGTCTCCCTTAGAGATAGGGTGAGAAGCTCAGTTATCCGTGAGGAGCTCAGAGTAGAGCCGCTGCTCCTTTGCGTCGAAAGGAGCCAGTTGAGGTGGTTTGGGCATCTGGTAAGGATGCCCCTGGGCGCCTCCCTAGGGAGGTGTTCCAGGCACGTCCCAGCTGGGAGGAGGCCTCGGGGGAGACCCAGGACTAGGTGGAGGGATTATATCTCTAACCTGGCCTGGGAACGCCTCGGGATCCCCCAGTCGGAGCTAGTTAATGTGGCCCGGGAAAGGGAAGTTTGGGGTCCCCTGCTGGAGCTGCTACCCCCGCGACCCGACCCCGGATAAGCGGATGAAGATGGATGGATGGATGGATGGATGGAAAATACTGTATGTATAAATATATAATGCACAAATAAATGAAGCTAAGTGTACTAAGGTCCTTAGTGCAAAAAAAGTATTCTTACATCAGAAAAGTTGGTTCAAAAAACACAAAGCAGCTGGATTACTTATCAATTTAAATTAAGCCATATTTCAGGAGTTCATGTTGGCTGGCCATGTGAAAGTGAAAAAAGTGGAGGATGCAGAAGACAAACCAGGCAGACTGTTTGTGATAACAGATTAGATATTAGAGAGCTGCGGAAATGATCATTGGCATGAATCACTAATTGGCTTGATGGTGAGCAAAGAGCAGGCGAGAGCTGAACACACTCTCTATTCACTAGCACATAATGTAATGGAGGTCAGGGCTTTGGGTCATAGGTGGCAGTATTTATTATAATACATAATACATATTTGGTTTGACTGTATAATATTTAGCGCACCACTTAGGCCAGATAAATGATTCACATTTTTATTTCTATCCCTATAAATAGTGTATTAAGCTTGAGAAGGAATTTTAATGGAGGTATTGTTTAGTATTTGTTTAGAGCAAATGTAACAGAGCTTAAATCAAGTGCCGGCATTTAAAAACCAGCGGTAGGTATTAATGAGGTGCCTTCTCTTCTAGGGCTGTTGGAACCAATTCCGAAAGTTGAATATAATGTGAATAGTAAAAAAAAAATCTATAGTAATTGAATGCTGAAATTACTACTATTGTGTTGGCTCCACTAGCGGCGCCAGGATTTTGATTGTAGGTGGGCCTCCAGAAAACTGGATGGGCCAGTTAAAATAAGCCCCAAAAAAAACGGGTTCCCCTTCATCTCCGTTTCAGCGCTTTTCTGCGGCACTGAGGACAGCGACTCAGTAGCCTACCTGTGTGGCTCTTGTGTCGCTGTCCTCAGCTCTGTGCTGAAGCGGACAAAGACATACACCTTGGAAGTAAGCCTAACTTCATTTATCTCTTTTGAACGTTCAATACACAAAAAGACTGAAACGGAATTATATCTTTGGAGGGTCTGTTTCTCTCTCCGTTTATTTACCCAGCACGGTGGATAGGGAACTGTCCAAAATTATTTAACGGTTTCTTATAAATTCAGAATGACAGAAGAACTCTATCGACATGAAATAACAGCCTGTTAGCCTACTTGCCTTGCTGGTGTGAGGGGGTGGCTACGGGAGGACTTGATGGGAAGAGGGCGGCCGAGCAGGATGGTAACTCGTCACTTGTAACCGCGTTACTTAAAATGGCAGGAGTTTTCTCCTCCTGCTCCTCGGAGCGTTTTTTCCTGAATTTAAATGAAAACAAGCTACTTTGAGTTTCATATTAGCGTCTGTGTCTGTCTCATTGAGCTTGCTTGAAAAGCTTGCGCGCCAACGTCATTCATTTCATTGGATCACTTGCTGGTGACGATGCAGCCTGTGGGCAGGCTTACGAGTCCACATGTCGGGTAGAAGCCGCTGATTGGCTGAGAAGCTTTCACTCAAAGCTTTCCTCGGGCTGCTTATTGGATGAACTGCTAGAAGGAAAATCACTTACTACTCACTATAGGCCTGGGTCAAAATTGGCGGGCCCGGACCTAAAATGGGTGGGCCCAGGCCCACTCGGGCCCAATGGTAGCGCTGCGGGTGGTTGGCTCACGTCTCGCCTTGGTCTACCCACATGTGAAAATGAAAATCAGTTAAAATGCTTATGTTATCATTAATTAGCTCGTTCTTTTTTCCTAACTGCATTGCAAGTTATAGGAGCTCAGCTGGGAGCCTAATGGAGACAGCTAATGTTAACGTGCCCTTCAGCTGTCAGAGTCTGCTTTGACTTTTGATATTAACCTCTAATAGCTGTAGGCTACTAATTCACGTGACAATCTGCCAGAAACCGGTTGCTTATAAACCGTTGAAAAAGTAGTGACAGCACCGTTTGGCAAAGTTATCAATGCCGTTAGCATGGTGACTAACACTTTGTTTATGACATTTCTTTTCGGCTGTACTTTCAAGCGTTCTGCCAGAAATGCAATGCGTGGTAATGTAGTTGCCCCTTTCCCTTGAAAGCTAATGTTTGAAATCCCTCTAGTGAACAGACTGTATAACAACAACCACATGCCTGTAGTGGCATTGGCAATGCATAAGCCGGAGCAGTTTAGTAAACATTAATTATAGGCTGAATTTGAGCATTAAATACTCAAATATAATTCACATATTAAAAATAATATGGAATGAAATTTGAATGGTATTATAAAAGGAGATTGGTAGCTCTATTCCCTTCTCAGTACTATTCATCATATATAATCCGTTTGTATTATAGCTGTCAGGTTAAATAAAAAATAAAAAAAAGGTGCTGCTCAGCTTGCTGCCTCTACCACTGTGCGGCTGCCAATGAATATCACAGTCCATCAGCACTCCGGCATCGACCTGTGGGCTCCATTTCTTTATGGTTCTCCGCAGGGGGTCGCATTGATTTCACTTTCGTTGGCTTTAATTTATGCTTTGCAGGGAGAGACACGAAACCTCTAGTCTCAACAGCAAAACCAAATCTATACTCTAATTCCTTCCCAATTAAAATGTTCTTCGTCAATATAATGGCTTAGTGCGATGCATTGAATGTGCAAAATATCAGAAAACCTATAAACAAAGATAAGTGAATCTAGCTAAAAACCATTACCTCTTGTTGATGTTCCCTTGTTTTGCATCCATATGATAAGAGCAAGAGATGCAGATCAAGAAACAACTGAAGTATTTTGCTTTACCTATAATTCAACATCAGGAATATGTCCAAATATTAAAGAACATAAACATATCTGAATTGTCTCTTAGAGCTCTAAACCAGATTTACAATGAAGCCCTAATGCATTTTGCCCTTGACACACAAATCAGACATAAAGCACACACTCATGTCCAACACAAAGGCCACCACTGCCATCACCACAACAATGTACAATGTAATTATCACTGGATATGCCTGCCTCACCTCATATATGCCATCTCTGCATGTGTGTGTGTGTGTGTGTGTGTGTGTGTCTGTCCACCTGTCTGTGTGTGTGCATATGTCAGCATGACAGTGTGACGCACATAGTTACAAGCAAACATCACTGCCTGGTTGCCATGGCTGATGGTATCAACAAATCCAAGCTTCGAATAGCTTCCTGTATCTCCTTTCCATCCCTGGCTGTCTCCCCTCTTTTTCTTCAAGTAATTGTTTTCCCTCCCTTTTTTCTCTTCTGCCTTCTCGCTTTTTGTTTTATGTTATGCTTTTTTATTTATTGGGCTGATCTCTCTTCTTCTTCCGTTCTATTTTCCAGTTGCATTTCTTTTGTCAGCCTTCATATCAATGTTGTTTAGCCCCACTTCTAAACTACTGTTTAATATTCTTAATTTTTTCCTCCAAGTTATGCCATGCTATTATCTCATTTTTTATCAGTAGCATTAACCTGTGCATCTGGTTTTGTGTGCAGCTCCTTACCTGTGTCTATCTTTGTCTCAGCGATGAGCAGGGCTTTTAGCCTATTTTTGTCTTGTCTGAGTTTGTCTTCCACAAATAACAACAACTAAATGGGCCACTTGGAACTTTGCTTTCTTCTCCTGAGTTCTTTCTTTGAGGTGTTTATTCTGTCTAAATTGAGGAAGGAAACAGCACTTACTGTAACAATTATCTGAGACGACATGACTCGTATACTTCAAATGCAATTCTTTGCCATTTTCCCATCATCCTCTATACTTGGTTGTCTCTCTTTAGTTGCTATCTCTCTCTCTCTCTCTCTCTCATTGCTCTCTATCCATATCTATATATCAATTTTATACACCGGCTTATCATGTGTAAGGTTGCAGCAGGCATGCATTGGGCAAGAAGCAGGTTGCTATTTTTAAAGGGCTAATACTGTAGGCCTACACAAACACACATTCACATCTGCAGGCAATTTAGATGTTTGACAATCAGCTGGCACCTCCTTTCCAGCACCCTGGTAAAAGCTTTCCCATAGAGGCTGAGCAGTGTGACACCCTAATAATTGGAGCACACCCTCCAGTCCTCTTAGAAACTCAGTAACCACTGGGATAGTAGGAGCTGCACCACCTCCTCAATTACTTTCAATTTGGCAAATCTAACCAAACCAATTCACAAGAAAATCACAAAAGATGCCAACAAAGGTCTGCACTCACTAAAGTGATTCAAAAGATCAGAATATTTGACTTTTATTCTATTAGCAAAGGGGAAATAAAGACATCACAAGCTTCAGCTTCAAGCCTTTTTTAGTGTCTTAAGCATAGCAGTCTGTATCTATATAATCACTGCTAGATCAGGGATAATCTCATCCAGCTATGGTGCCTTGCTACTGCAGAGTTTTTGGACCACCTCAGGGACTTTCATTCGAGAAATGGGCAAGCATCAGTCGAAAGAGGAAGTAAGTCAGATTCAAGAACTCCTCCTTCAACTGCCTGACCATTTTTTCTATTTAAAGGTCAGCAGTTTGTCTATATCTGCTGAGAAGAGCCTCTGCAACATCCTGCCTCTCCTTTTCAAGTTCTTCTCCAAAATATCTCAGAACTCATTCCCCACCCAAGTACAGAAGCTGCAGTCATTCTGTCCTCCAGTAATCTTGTGTCTTTGTTTAGCCTGAAATCTTCGTTCTTAGGTGTCTCATGTTGCCACCACAACAGGCACCAACAATCTCCTAGCCACAACTCTGAACTGCCACATCTTCAATAGAGGCTTTGAAAATGGCCTGCTCAGATTTCATGTCCCAAACCTCCTGTAGGACACAGGGGGAAAAAAACATCATAAGCTGGGAGATAAAGATCTTGTAGATAGGCAGATGTTCAGAGTTCACCCTGCAGGTTTGGCTTTAGTGGCTTCCTCCAGGATCATCCTCCACCACCTGATCCACCTCACCACGAGTAAGAGGCTTCAGGTGTTCTGCTACGAGGTACACTTACAAACTACCTAATTTTAACAGTGTGTTCCTTATGTATAGCCCATGGCATGCACAAAAATACCACTCTGGTTCTGATTATTTCATCCTAGTAAGAACATTTCACAGTACAGAAGAAGTGTTTGCGCACACCATGGTGCTGTTTGAGTGATAAGAATATTGCAAGCAAGACTAGAGCATACATTAACCTACAAGAGTCTAGGCCACAGGATCCAGTTAGAAACTGCTATGGCCAAGCTCCAAGCCAGGCTCCAAGCCAGGCTCCCCTGGAGGTGCCAGGTTACCCTGTGTTATGGACCTCTTTCAATGTGTCCATCCATTGTGGAGGTAGACTCACATTCTCACCCCCTGCAGGTGCACACGCATACAAACCGTACTGTCTGCAACATGAGTCTAGGAATCAGATTCCAGCCTCTACACTACACACACAGAAACACTCACATACCTAGTCTCTCTATCACACACGCGCGCGCGCGCGCACACACACACACACACACACACACACACACACACACACACACACACACACACAGACCTCTATCTTACAATAGCCCTGAGAAGCATTGACAGAGAGCCATATAATATAGCCATATTCATATGAAACCTGCACCACATGGGAGCAGTCTAGAAAAAAAAACCTACGTCATACTGGTTTACAAATGACAAAGACAGGCCAGTCTGTAAGCAGCATCAGCACACAGGAGAACAGACCTCTTTCTCTTCCTTCACGCCTCTTCTGCTCTGCTCGTCCTCCACCTCTCATACCCTTCATGCACTCTCATCCACTCTTCTCATGGCTCCTCTCTGTTACTCAATCATCTACCCTGTCCTCTCACCTTACCCTCCAGGATTTCTACTGCTTTATTATTTAATAGGGAAGGCTGTTTGTTGTTTGCGCAACGTTACAGTGATTGTACACTACTGGAAGAAAGAGCAAATGTGCCATTTAAGGCCAAACGTTGAAAGCAATAGATGCAGTGGTCAGTTCTATCCCGTACTGCTGCAGAAGCCGTCGACATGCCGTCCTGTCTTATTGAAAATTACTTGCCTGAGTCATTGGCTCTAATCATGGTTTGCTCACAGTGCGGAACGTTGCAGGTGTCCCTGCAGTATATGGCATGTCGGCATTCATACCTAGTCCAATGAGCCCAGTGGTGGAGCGGCTCTATGTAGGCGTTATCCTCTGCTGCCTGTAAGTCTGTATACTCTGCAACAGTATCCCTACAGCCTTCGGACAAAACACAGCCTGCATCAAAGTCGTAAGCCCTACATGGCACTGAATCAGTGGTCTGAAGGGATGAGGAAAAATAGGGGAAAAGGAAGGGGATGGGAGGGACACAGAGAATTTGAAAGGAGGATTAATTCAGGTAGGTGAAATGTTAAGTAAGCAGATAAAAAAAGGAAGCAAAGGATCTCCCGACAAGCAAAGTAGAGACATCCAGAATAGACTGAAAGGAAAAGAAGAGCTCAAAAAGAGGTGGGGAAAAAAAGGAACATATACCGTTTTCCTTAAAGCTCATCCAGCTGAGTCACTAACTGCAGAGCAACTGCAGAGCTGAGCCACCTATGGTCTGCCCTGCATTCATTTCACAGCGCAGGCTCTGATAAATTATCAAACAAGCACAGTCACAGTCAATACAGCAGCTGTGCTGGCACTGACACTGCTGCCTAACAAGCCAAAATTGATACAGTTGCAGGCACATGCTAATGTGACACACTGCATCAGCATGTCACAGAGCTGACAGGGGCACATTACTAGGCTTTGAAGCGTTTTATTTTGGTAAAGTTTCTTTTTAGGGTTTCATCTGTCAATACTAAAGCATTAATAGTCGTATCCAAAATAGGCTACATATTCCTAGTGGTGTTGTTTTGTGATATATACTAAAATTGTTTTTTCAAATGCTGGCTTGGTGGGTGTGATGGTTCTATTTCAAGGCACATGGACTGTAGTAGAAGATTAAAAGATTCCTATCACTCATAATGTACTTATAACACACAATGTCTGCATGTAAATAGATACAAAGCTATAAGACAGAACAGACACTTCATTTGAGGATGTCATGGGCTCTAATGAATTAACCGACACACACAGCCACACTCAGTGACTGTATGTATGTATAGGTATTGTATGGTACCTATGCACGTACCTAGCACTTAGTTCCTCACAAAAACAGCTGCATAACAAGGTTGAATTTATGCACTTGCTGTCCCTTAAAATCCTTAGTGCAGTGGGGTAGACAGTGTAATTGTCAGACCATGTTTTGTTAGGGTGACCAAATGTCCCCGGTTGCCAGGGACAGTCCCCGGTTTCGGTGATCTGTCCCTGGCTGGAGCTATCCCCAGAAATGTCCCCGGTTTTCACTGTGTCTGACAAATCCGAAATTTGAATGAAAGAAAGAAAACACTTACCAAACGTATCGTGCACCCTACACACGCAGGCTCAAGACAGCCAGAGCAAGCGCTGTTCAGAGCTCGGAGATGTTCTAGAATGCCCATTTTACAATACTAAAATTAATGTTTATTTACATGGTAGTACATAGTCTGGTGGGTTTAGCGAACGTAATTTAGCGGACTTTTTATGTTTAAAAAAAGGATCTTACTCTTTAACAGAAAGGTCGACCTACTTAGAAATCCTTTCCATAATGTTGTCAGACACTTAGAATATTAATCTGAGCCTGTCAGTGGCAAAACGAGCACTTATATGAACGTGAATACAAGCTGGACAATTGTCCTATTAATTTAATGTACATTGGAGCTTGTTTCGCGGTTGCCGACTGCAGCGATCTTTTAATACTGGACCAATGTCAAAGGAAAATATTTCCTCAATAGTTTTAATTGTATCCGATACTCAATGAGCTGTTGCAGAAACAAGCCCAGCGTGAAGAAATAAAGCAAAAGCTGTCAGATAAATGTAGTGCAGTAAACATTACAACATTTCCCTCTGAGGTGTAGTGGAGTACAAGTATGAAGTAGCAGCAGGGGCGATTCTAGGATCAGACCTTTAGGGGACTCAGCGCCTAATGAGAATGTGACACGGATATAGTGCATGCAAAAGTGTTAACCCCCTTGCTGTGACAAATGGTTTGAGAGAAAAATTTACATTGAACTTACATGAAATGTTATATTTGCATTCTGCATAAATCTCTGCACACCCATTATTCTCTGTGAAAATGTCTACATGGTCTCCAACTTTGGGCACAAATTATAATGTATTCTCATGTACTCTCATGTACATGTAGTCTCAACTATTTATGTCAGCACAGACATTTTTGTCAATTGCTTAGCCAGTGTATCCCACCATAATGGTTATTATATTGCCAGATTCCAGACAATCCCACTTACTTATACATATCCCACTTACAAATATGAATATATATTTCTACTGGTATGCTTCTTAGTGACATTAAGGCAAGAATATGAAGAAAAAACTATTCCACCTGTGTGTGCATGGTTAAAATTCTGAAGTGCAAAATAGTTCAGGCTAAAGCACAAATATTTCCATCCATAGATAAGAATAATCAAGTCTCTCTGAATTTCTTTTCAAAGTGCACCAGATTTTCTTACAGGGGAGCATGCCCATGGACCCCCCCCTAGGAAGGCTTGTGCCCCAGTGCAGCTATAGGTCTAGTGAGGGGCAGTGTCCCCATTTTAAGTTTTACAGAGATAAAAACATTACCTGTTTTGGAGGTATTTACGCTTCTAAGCTGAAAATGTTCCCAGATTTTGTCTCAGAAATCTGGTCACCTTATGTTTTGTGCTACAATGCAGCAGACTCCATCACACAAAAAGCAATTTAAATGGCTGTGACTGTGCAAGTGGTCCTTTCTCTGTAGCCTCTGAGCTTTAATGAGCCATGGAGATAAAGTAGCACTAGATTAACGAACCAAACAGCCAAACTCTGCCAAGGGGTTCGCGGTGTGTAAGACAATCAACACTACTCATTAATACCCACATAACTGCAGTAGCAGACCTACTATGCCTAAACACTACAAATCAAGCCCTCTTTACGCTTGCTTTGTTCCACTATAGCACATGGACGAGGCACAACCATAAAAGAAAATTGCATGAGTGCTTTTAATGCAGATTAGCAGGGACCAAGAACATTCTCGTCACTCTAGAACATCTTTCACATCTTTAAAACTATTGTTATGTGTTACATATGCTTCCATTGTCTCGCTGTCAATGATACATTTGGAAGAAGTGACAAAAGTGGATGTATTAAAAAAAAAATAATGTGACTAATGTACCAAGGTTGGGAAGCTGAATACAATTTATCCAATTGGCAGTGGCACTCTCCCACTGCGACGTCAGGGAGTAAAAGGAATAAGGACGGTAGGTTTGAAATGGTCTTCATCTGCCGCGGGGGTGACTGATTTGATTATCTAAATGTTGGATCTCACAAGGTCAAAAAGGAAAGGTCCATCAGCACCAGAACAGCAAGAAATGTAATAATAGCCATAATATCAGGAAGGATCAATCTGTTGGGGGAAACTTGGAGTAAATCATCCTTTTAGAAAACATCACCTGGGCAATGAGGCAAACTAAATATTTATGTCAATTCTGTGTTGTGACTTCGAGGTTATGAAATAAAACTGACAAAAAGAAGAAGACTGTAGTAGAGTTAGATGAGAGCGAAGGAAGAATATCATAGAAAAGTACATGAATCCTAACACTACCTTGTACTTTACTTTACATGCATTTTGGCTTTTTACAACTTGGGTCTCATTTTCAATAATAATGGTTTGAGTGCAATAAGAAAAGCAGAGTCATTTGTAAGTGGGAAAGTCCTTATCACTGTGTACAATGCCTTTTCCTTACTTACAGTAAGGTGCTTTCAGACACCGAGTGGCTGCTGTGTGACCTCTCATTTCTTTCCACTTCAGGTGTTCGCAGGTCTTAGCAATTATTTTGGTGAGTACAATGTCATCCGAACCAATAGAAATGATAGCCAAAACTATGAAAATAAGACCCAAGATGTAGTAAACTGGAAGTATCCTTCAATGTATAAATATGTGCTGCTACTTTTAATGTTATCAATTTAAAAACACATCTCATCTTGGGATCAATGTCAAGACATCGCAAGGCAACACAGATTTATTTAGAAGCATATTTATAAGCAGCATATCGTGCCAACCATGTCTTCATATGACATTGCATGAGTCACTGCTACTGCGGGTGGTAGGCAGGCTTCTTAGTGCACGTGTAAACTGAATGTGTAATTTGAAGCAGGATAATTTCCGCACCAACCTAGACTGAAAAACACAAGCCAGAGGCAAGTGGATATACTTCTGTCTGCTCTGCCCTAAATGCTGCACCCAGCCTGGTTGAGTGGTCTGTGATGACAGATGAAGTCTGAGAGATACAGAGACACAGAGACAGGGACATAACCCCTCTGGGACATATTTAGGTGATAAAAATGAAAACAGTAAACAAGTCTGTAATTAAAAGCTCATCTCTTTTTGTCTCCCTGGTGGCAGGAAGTGGATATCTTTCTCTACAGAGCCACCAACATTTCTATCTATTTATAGCAGATGAGAGGAAGTCTTTGATTCTTATTACATTAGCTGCTGTGCTAAATTTGTCTGCTGCGCCTCAAATCGATTCTAAGCTACTGATTAGTGATTGTCTTTGGATGTCACAAGTTGAGTTTGAACTTTCTTAGAAATTGTGAGTTTTATTTGAGCCTTTATTGCAAGACAACAGGGCTAATCTAATTGCTGCTGTAGATGGCATCATCCCCGTCATCACCCTCACTACCATGAACCTTTTTAGTGACCTCAAATATGTCATCATCATTGTTAACCATCATTAACCTATTAAGGTTGTTCAGAGTCACAGGCATTTATCATGCCCCCTTTCCAGTTCCATCGCCCTCAACAGTCGCTGCATGCTGATGAGCAAGAAATGTGAGAATAGTCTGTGAGAAGAACGGGTTCATTGGGAACCAGTGTGCGTCTGTGTGTGATTCATGTGTGTGCTATTGTGTTCCAGAGGGGTCTGTTGTTTTCACTCTCTGCCTGGACTCCTCACAAGGAGCATTGCAAGGACGTTGGCAGATGGCGAGTGTTGGCAGGGGCTCGGTGCCTGGTGCCATACACCGGCCGCCAGCAGGCAGAGCAGCCCACAACCACAGGGAGGCTTTTTAGGCCACACACACTTGACACAAGGTGCTGGCAGACAGGTCAACCTTAAACACACTGCAGGGGCACTCACAAACACATGCAGGCACACTCTAATTTATACACATGTAGACATGTAGCCCAGATTGTGAGGTGGCCAAGACTTGCTGTGTTATAATTCATTTTGGGCCTGGTGTGACTTATTTTTCTAGGCCAGTGGTTGTAAAAGTGGAGTCTGGGATCCCTCAGGGGCAAATGAAGGGAGGGAGGTACTCCAACAAAATGAGGAATATTCTACTTAATATAAGTTAATTAATTGAAAATCTCAAGTAACGGTTTATTATTGTAGGTTCTTCAATCAGCACTAACTCACAAGCCAAAAACGAATCTCCCCAAGACGTTCAAAATGTTATCAAGTTGGACATCATGCCCGAATACAGGATTGTTTTGAAATCTGTAGCATGATAATGTTTGTCCATGACTCAAGCGGAACAGAATGGGAATAAAAACAACAGATATATCAGGAAATAACTCCAACGTTGAATCTAAATTATTAGTGTATTAGAATTGCTAATTTACACATTTGTTAAGTAAAGTTGTTAAAAGTGAACGTATTTGTTGTGCTGAATGACACCTTCACAGGGTGTTACATCACATATATGATATTCTTTGATTATTATTAGTGATATATGAATGTGTAAGTAGTACTGTAATGTTGTAGCTGTTTGAGGTTGAGCTAAGTAGTGGAATAGCAGTATAAAAGCACCATGAAAAATGGAATTACTCAAGTTAGGTACATTTATACAAAGGGTAAATGTATATACTTTCCATAATTACTCTTTTCTTATGTAAAACCTTTAAAATCTATATCTAAAAATGTATTCAGGTGTACCTGATATATATGACAAAAACAATAAATAATTCTGAAACTTGTAAAAGATGATTTAATGACTTAAAATGGCCTACTGGTCTACGTTTTGCAAACAGTAACTAGGGCCTTTTTGTTTGAATGCGAGGAACGAGGGCCAAACTACCAGGAGCCAATTCAATTTCCTCTGATGATCAAAGAGTCACAATATTGCTTTTGAGGGGCTGAAGGAAATGATGTTGTGTGTGTGCTGTGTGTGTGTGTGTGTGTGTGTGTGTGTGTGTGTGTGTGTGTGTGTGTGTGTGTGTGTTCAATTAGCTCCCTGGATTTGTATCAGCAAGTTTGTAATGAGTGAATGAAGCCTGACTGAGAGAAAATAGTGTGGTTCTAGCAGCTGAGGGTTTATTAGAAAAAGAAAAGCTCAATACTGAGATTTTTGTTGGGATTTGTTGCTCTCTGAACTGAAGCACACTCACTTCTATTTTCAATGACAAATCCTCTTTAGAGAGAAGCTACAGGGCAGCAACGGGCGGGTGCAACAGTCGTATAGTACCTTATTGTGATTATTGAGCTTCAAATTAAAAATGATGGATGTTGAGTATTGAAAAGAAAGGAAGCTGTGAAATAATCATCCTGGTAATTCCATGCTCAGGTGATTTTAATGGTGTAGTCAATGTGGAAAAATTGATTCAGCGTAACCCTCAGTGACTGATTAATAGGTGAAACTTGTTCAAATTGATGCCATTTGAGGGTAGGACCCATAATACCATTTTGCTGTGTAAAGACTGAGCTGAACAGTAAAAATTCATGTCAAACTGAAATTTGAATTCTCCTCACTTTTTGTGAAAAGAAAAAAAAAAACTATAATAAAAAGGGAATAAACCCTGTATTGCCTACCAACGTTAACACAAGACATACATTTTTTTCCGTTAATATAAAAAAAAGTTAATATAGCTTTGGTTATGTACTGTACCAATTTAGGACATCTGTTACAAAACGAAACATCTGGGAGGACTAGAGGATGGATACCCGAACCGAGGCCGGGTTCGGACAGATATTTAGAAATGATGTTCGGGTTCGGGTTGGGCTCGGTCACATCAATGCGAAAAACATTTGAGCATT
Source organism: Sander vitreus (assembly GCF_031162955.1). Classification (NCBI taxonomy): domain Eukaryota; kingdom Metazoa; phylum Chordata; class Actinopteri; order Perciformes; family Percidae; genus Sander; species Sander vitreus. The sequence goes on from NC_135863.1 coordinate 8,596,791, forward strand.
GAACATTTTAAATTTAAAAAAGCTTATTATGTAGGTGCGCGCCTGTGTTAATGTGCGCTTGTTGCCCCGTGTGCGCTGATGCGCTCATCTGTTGACATTTCCGAATGCCTTCCTACAGTTGCTTAACAAAAGCGGGCTTTCCACACAAACAAACGTATGAGTCATTAGCATGAGAAAAAAACAAGATTTTAACTGTGTCAGGCTCTGACATAAATATCTTAATGCCTGTCGGGCTCGGGCCGGGTTCGGTTACTGCTCTGTTGATGAAAATGCGGCCCGATCTGCACTCTAGGGAGGACCCATCGAGCTGTTAAGTTTGTATTCCACTCGGAAAGTAGAAGCTAGCAGTTAACATTAGCACCGACTAAACATTACTTTTGTTTATGTTATTTCAACGCCTGCGGAGTCAGCTCCCAGACACTCTGCAACAATATATGTGTTACACATTATAGAAAGATAGGTGGCTGTCTTTCTTTAATGGGTCCAGTGTTGTGATGAGAGATGACCAGTCAAAACTGTCAAAACTCACGACAGCAGTCTTGAAACCTCCGCACTCCTCACATTATTCCTTGATTTGAATGAGCGTAACGTACAAAGTAATAGGGATTGCTAAAATCACACACGAGCAACGGCTAACAGCGACAGTCGCCAGGTGGTTAACTATACCGGTGTGGCCATTTGAAATTACACAATATTACAAACAATTGTTAGCGTCGTCCTAGTCTGGATCAACGACAATTAATTTACCGGATAATCACCGGAACATCCGCCGCCGCCAGATCTTTTGCCAGATGTCCCATGCCTTGCAAAACTTTTTTCCAGAAACATCAACAAACTTCAAGCTAGCAAGCTATTCACTGAAAATGGCAAGTTTGGATCGTGCAACAAGGCAGGCCTGCTTGGTTCTTTCACAGAATGATTGCAAAGATTTACAAAGAATATGTTTGCCGCATTTAATCTCTAACTGGGATGCTTTGGAACTGATTAGCGGGGATTGCAAGTACACACAAGCGCAAATTACGTTTAACGATGTATCCAGCTAATTTAAATAGCTCACGTTACTGTATTGTGTGAACGGTTAACTTGATTTAATATTTTATGTGGCGTTTTCTTTTGCAGGATGCAAATGTTGTGATTGGTTAAAAGTAATGCAAACAACCCAGGCCGTTTTTTTGTATGTGTGGAGGGGCCAGAACTTTCTCCGCAGCTGATGGAGATAGGTCTGGCAAGCGAGACTAGCGTCGTCCTCACAGATATTGCACCGAATACCATCAGAAAAATGTATTAAACTTAAGTTTCTTCTTTGTGTAATTACAATTTTGCCCAAATAAATTTACAAGTTAAAAGAAACTATATGCTAACATATTGCAAAAGATAGATTTTAGTATACGTTTGACTTGAAGAACCTTGTTCTACAAACAACATTAAAATCTCCAATGCTATCACCTACTGCTGGAAAGGGTACTAGAAACTAGAAACCAGGAGAACTTATACCTGACAACCTGTTATCACAACACATAACCCGCTAACCCTCCATCAATTTTAACCACATCACCCCCAAATACACATTCATGCTAAACCACACGGTTCTTGCTCCTTTTGTTACCATGGGGATGAGCAGTAGCCGTCTCCGTGGACAGAATTAAAAAAGAGAAAGTCCCACTCCCTGCATTTCACCACCGTACGGGTGCACACACACACACACACACACACACACACACACACACACACACATCCACATCTGTTGCCCAGACATACACAACACAAAAAACACACTGTGCTGACACACACAATGATGCTGTTCAGTGATTATTCCCCTCAGGGGCCAAAAGGTTTGGATGGAGGAAAAGATGACCGTGAACAGTGTGAAAACCATCAGTCCCCTCACCTTCAACCCATTACTGGCTCCTTGGTGATCACACGTCACCGCCTGGCCAATTACATGTCACTTGTCACACTGAGAGACAGTGTGGGGGTGATGGAGTGTTTGTGTGTGTGTGTGTGTGTGTGTGTGTGTGTGTGTGTGTGGTAATATTTTATTACATTTTCAGAAATGTTTTCGTTACGGAAAATTACCCCCTGATTCTATTTTGTTATTATACTCCACCCAAACCCCCGGGGCGCACGCATGCACCCGCACACACACACACACACACACACACACAGAGTGGTTAGTGTTTGAACAGTGTATAGGGCTTGTGTCACAACTAAGCCTCCATCCTGTGTCACAACTAAGCCTCCATAGAGGACCACTCACGACTAGCCGTGTCTGATTTTATGCCTCATTACCCCTTTCTCACATGCACGCGCGCACACACACACACACACACACACACACACACACACACACACACACACAGTGGATGATGTGTGTTTGAATATGCTGGCAAATACATCTGATACTAGTGCTTTATTTTTGTTTCCTTCACTGAACTGATTGGGATCTTTGTTGTATAAAGTTACATGAGTTTTATTAGTATTTATAAGGGCTGACCGAAGTCATTAAAGCTATAAGGATATTTTCTGATATTAATAGATATCATGATACAATAAATATATGCAAAATTCAAAATGTTTTAAGCAATAAACTCTGTTTCACTATTAGGCATTACATAATACCAAACTCTTTATATGTGTAAAACTGTGTGAAAATTCATTTCAATCACAACTTTGTGTGATTCACAAATGAACAAATAAAAGAATTGAATGTTAAATAAAACTTTAACATGACAAGGTTATGTCATTATGATATATTATGATATTATTTATATTAGTGTCAAAAAAACAAAAACTAGTTGTGGTGGATCAGTCCCGTCTCGCCAACAACTAGTCTGTGTGAAATACTGTAGTCAGTATTGAAGCAGTTACCAATTTAGTGTTTCAGACCGGTGCATCAAAAGCATAGATCCATGTACTGTATGTGTCCTACTATGCAGCAGTATGAATAAAATAATGCAATCCAAGTAAACACTCCGGAACATATCACCTTATAATGTTAGCAGAATGGAACATCAAAAGGCTCCTTTGTTAAACACACACAAATGTAAATATATTATAATAATAATGACTATAATGTTATATATATATATATATATATATATATATATATATATATATATATATAGTAATTACTGTAGGGAACATTATGGACACACATTATGACAAAGTATTTGCATACCTCACAAATACATTGTTACATGATAAACACATTAATCATATTAAACTGTACCATAGCCTAGAAAAGGTGTGTGCACATGCATGTGTTTATTTACTGTAGCAGCACGTACAACTCTCCAGCTGCTAATGCTGCATCCTCACAGCTTTACATTAACCAAATCCCAGCAACATCCTGCGTCACTGCTGACAGAGGATGTAAATTCACTCAACATTACACAGAAACACATGCAGAGAGAGAGAGAGAGAGAGAGAGAGAGAGAGAGGGGGGGGAAGTTTGCTTGATGATAATGTTAATCACATTATCACGTGTGTTACAATGAGCTCTGATAAACTTCCAAACGTTTGCAGTCTTAGCAGGTACTTGGGCACTGTGGCAATTATCGGAAAGACTTCACACAAGTAGGCACTGGTGTACTTGCAAATACTGCAAATGTGGGTAAAACCCTATCATTCTTCTCATCTTAGTGTGTTATCACGGTCTAAGAGGTGAAGCGAGTTCCCTTTGCTGACTATAATTCTGCTATGAAAGCTGATAAAGGATCCAGATAAATAAAGCAAGAGAAAATAATCTTATTTTCAAATGGAAAGCAATGCTTTTTAATTGTGCATCGAGTTAAAATGGCTACAGAGGGTGATGTAAAAGCTTAATGTATGCACTACATTAGCTACAAAGCAAAACAAAAAAAAACATGGAAATTATAATGTGTAGGGATATGGGGTAAGACCAGTAATTATGACACTGAGACTGAAACTCTACGATTGTACAATTACTGGTAGACACAATTATTAGAAGTTTGATTTTGAAGGAAAATTATTATTGGGACCTTTTAGTCTGTTATAGCTGAGTTCCACAGAGCTTAGACAGGCTTGTTTTCCTATCAGTAAATGCATGTTTCAACTTGAATCTAGGTGATTAAGTCCATGTTTAAAATGCAAGAAAAAAATCCCATCAAGATCACCATCATACCTACCAGGAAAGGATTATATACTTCATTTCACACATGTCAATTGGGCGCTTTCCTGTAATGATCCAGATTAATAATGCTCTACTACAACAACACACACACACACACACACACACACACACACACACACACACCTATTTGAATTCGAAGGCAAGCACTGGGTCCCCTGAAGGAGAAAAAGTGTTTTCATTCTGTGCTTGCTTAGTTAGCCTTTCCAGACTCTTATCACCACTCTGCTTGCGTTACTTCCAGCTTGCTGCCAGGGCACTGCCACCCTGCACAGTCATTAACACCTTTTTAGAGCAGCAGACTCTAAATGACTCTGCAGTGTCCTACACACAACCTTGCATGTCCTCTCAGTTTATCTTACAGGTTAGTTTCCACAAACACGTTTAATAAGTTTGACCTGTCGTTTACTGATCTATTTACTTATGTATTTACTCTGCTAAATTTCCCACAAGCTGACATTGTATCCTACTGTTCATGCAGAAAAGGATTTACAATCTCTTGGCGAAAAACTGTTGACAAGCAGCATTTCAGTGCCTCAATATGTCACATTTCAGTTTAGGAAGAGTTGACTGTGAAGAGACATGAGGAGGTTTTTAAAGTGCTCATATTATGCTAATTTTCAGGTTCATAATTGTAATTTGAGATTGTATCAGAATAGGTTTACATGGTTTAATTTTCAAAAAACACCATATTTTTGTTGTACTGCCCATTGCTGCAGCTCCTCTTTTCACCCTGTGTTCAGGTCTCTGTAACATCTTTGTTGTCAGTCGCACATGCGCGGTAGCTAGGTAAGGATTACATGAGCTAGCTAGCTGTTTCTCTAACTTCGGCCTGTACAAGGCAGGATTAGCTGGGAGACTTCTTCTAAATGTGGGTGCACTTCCAACTTTGCGGGGATACCTGCAGAACAGAGACATGCAAGTAGTTCTATACAATTTATTTTGTAGATTAGGGTGAATTTGTGTGTGTTGTAGCAGTGTTTTGCCATTGAGAACGAGCTAGCAGTTAGCCCCCTAGCCCCCTCATCTCGGCTTTACGTAGAAAGCCGTGCAGGTTTTGAACAGCTCACCCGGAGACTGAAGGCAGGACACATTCAGAAACCCGTATCTCACTCAAAAGTGTATGCGTGTGGAAGCACCAGAGACACAAAATAACACCCCAAATCCCAGAAAAAGTGATTTCTTCATAATATGGGCACTTTAAGTGGTTCAGGATTCCCCACAATAAAATTACTATAATGGAAGAAAAAGTCAAGGAGAAACGACTATTGGGCTAAAAGAGACAAAAATGTACAAGGATGGAGAGTATGGTCAGAGTTCAAGCAGACACTCCTTACTAGTGACATTTTAGATTTTTAAATTTTGACCACTCAAGATGGTCTCTCACTGGGGTTCAGATTCAGGACTAGAGCAAAAAACTAAACACTATTGACACTACATGTTTAAACATAAACTAGGAACTGACCACAGAATCTTTGTCTGGTACCAATACACATTATTTGGAATTTAAACATCCAATAACACAATAAAGTGCATAATGTATAATGTTTTTTCCCTTCATTTTACAAATACATACACTTCTAGGTGGTTCAAATCTGTGACTGTGAAACAATTGATGTTTTACTTTCGCATACTGATTAAAAATGTGGCTGATGGTTTTGGGTTAATTGTTTTGGACTGCATTTTCATACTTCTTCACACAACCCACTGTACACTGTTATTCATATACAATGCATGCATGCATACATACTGTGAAACATGAAAATACTATAACGCAGCCTGTAATTATCTGTCAACCAGTAATCAGTCCACCTCTCATAGAGGTCTCTTCACAGAGGGTAGCAGCAAAACATTTGTAGTGACAACAGTTAACCGTTAAATGGACTATTGATGTAATTTGCTTAACTAAATGAAAGGGCACGTCACATTGGCTTTAATAAGAAAATGCATCTATCCTGCAGAATTATCGGAATAATTCCTCTTGGAGCTGTAGCAAGTGCTATAAACCGTGGGGTTTGATGGTGTCGTGGCAGCTCAGATGACTCAGGCACATAGTGTGTACCCGCCAATCTGGCATGCAACCTTTGTCACATGCCATCACGCCTCCCTCCCATCTTTCATGTCTGTCTCTACTGAACACTACTAAAGACAGCAGAAACACAGAAGAAAAACCAGTACAAACAGGTCTTATCACAAACAACTTTCTTCATCTATCAACATTACAATTATTGGTGCTTTTTCTGAGATGAATTCATCTTTGGGGCATAACACCCATTGTTAGACAGACAAGCACGAAGAGAGGAGTGGAGGAGCAGGAAATACATAGGCCGCCACTACCCAGTTCCTCCTGGCTACCGTCTATTCTATATCCCTCTATTGATTTCAATTAAGATAACTGTTATTAGGCAGCATGCACGACATGAAGTCGATGAACCGGTTGAGCAAATGTAGTGATGGATTGGAGTGAAAAGCAGTATACTGAAATGAGCCCATTGTTGCTGAGAGGGCCGGAGGCGGAAATGGGAGGAAATAAAGTGAGAAAGAGGGCGATCACATGAAATATCCTCTTAGCTCCACTGCAAAGTAGCAGCAGGTAATGTGTTTGAGAGTGCCAATCCATTTCATAAACTTGCTGTTAGTCTGGGTGAAGTCTCAGAGCCAAGTGGAAGAAGAAACAAGAGTTTTCCCCTTAAGTCCCCTTATTTAATCTCTCTAGTTTTTCATTCTTTCTGGTCTTTCATGCATTTGTGCATCTGTTTGTTTGACACATCACTTCTGTCAGGTAAAACTCTTATACAGTAACTCTAATTTAAGAGATTTTTATGGTTTGCATAAAATGAAGGAATCAAGGCACCTTTTAAGTTTTTTTCATTTTTATCTGTAAAAAAATACATGACTGACAAACTAGAACAAGCCGATTACCTTGAAGTTTTAATTTTTTTGAGGAATAAAGTTTTCACCTTATAACAGCAATATGTACAGTATAGTTTTTTTCGTCATGCCCATGATGTGTCTTTGTGCCAGCAATTAGAATTATCTTTGTAAGGATGTGTGAATAATGGATGCATCATGCATCAGAGAGAAAAATAAAAGCCCATGTTTCCTTTGAATTAGCGATGACTACAACGCAGACTCCCTTCTGCTGCATGTGACACATGAACAGCAAAGGAATAAGGAGGGAGTACTGGGGTGAGAAGAAAAGGGAGCGATGTGCAAACTGCATAATAAGAACAGGCAGGAGCGGAGGAGGAGTGCCTCGAGTAATAAACAGAAAGAAGAGGAAAAGAAGAAAAAAAGGATTTAATTATCCCTGTCAATTGTAAACACACAGGCACACGCCCAAACGGTCTGGATCACTGTCTAAGCAGACAAACACACGGGCATAATCACATACAGTAAGGATAAACAGGCTAAAAGGGACACTAACAGCAGTTGTGAAAAAAAAAAAAAAAATCAGCCTTGTTGCAAAGTGTTTCCTAAACAATTAAACACCACTTTCCATGCCAATATCATAAAAGACAAGAATAACAAACAGGGATTTCTAAACTGGGACGGAAAGTTGTTTTAAAGGGATAGTTTTGGCTAAAACATTTTGGACAATACGCTTTTTCACTTTCTTGCCTTGTTTCCTATCTTGGTTTTTCTTTTTGGAGGGGGAGGGGATTTTCTAAATCCATTTTTTAGATAGCGACAGTAGAGACATGACAGGAAATGAGGAGACAACGAGAATGGGAATGAAATACAACAAAGATCCCTGGCCAGACTCGAACCAGTGTCGCTGCAGTTCATAGTCAGGACCTTAACTCAAAGCCACCAGGGTGCCCCATCTTGTGTGTTTATACAAAAAAAAAAAAGTGTAAAAATGACAATTTATGGTTTAACAGGGGCTTCTTGGAGTCTTGACAGATGTAATGTGTTAAAATTATGAGCTTAAAATATGATAGTAGGTGGACTTTAATTTGTTACCTTTGGACAGAGCCGTGTCCCACATTTCCTGGGCTTTATGCTAAGCTAAACTAACTGGCTGTTAGCTGTTACCTTATTGAACGTACAAACTTAACAGCCAAAACACACCACAAGCATAAGCCTTGCATATAGCAGCGTAGCGCAGCTATTTTTATTTTGTATTGCACGCAACACTTACGCGGGCGGCTCATGTATCTCTCTGCAAGAAAGTGAACTTCCCAACTCTTCCTTTGATATTTCACTTAGGTTGTTGTCGTTCTCAACCTCTCACAAAAACTAAAGTCAAACAGTAGCATCTCAACCACTTTTGGTCTTTAGCTGAAGACGTGAAAGGCAAAGAGGACTCAGTGTAAGGATAATCACACAGGCTGCAAGAGGTTAAGCTCTGAGATGCAGCTAGGAGCCCGATCCAGCTAACTCAAAGAAGTATTCAGTAAAATCAATTCTCAAAGTAACAGACAATTTCAAGGAGCCAAAATGTTGTGCTGTAATTCAGTGATGGGCATATATTTATTCATCAGTATTGTGGCAGCAGGGGTCTGTGCAATCTAAAGTCTGAGCGGTAACTGGAGGAGAGGAGGCCATTACAGAAGTCGAAGCAGAATATTAATAAAACTGACAGCTTTTGACATTATCATCTTTGAGTTACGGGTACACACACACCCACGCATCGAGCAGGACATGCCACAACTTTCGTATGACTAACTTTTCCACTGCCAATGAGTTCAGTCGAGAAACTTCAGAACAGTCTGAGGCAAAAAGTGACAGAAAAGGAAGAGTGACATTGCTGTACTTTGTGACACAAAAACATGGCATGCCATGACGCTCCTTCTCTCCCTAATCTATTGATCTATTGTTTTGCTATTTTGTTGCCAACCTTGAGACGACACGGAGCGACAGATTTAGGGATTTTGAGGGCTTCCCGTGGTGTCTGACAATATACACATCACAAAGCTTGTGTATTCTGTTTTGCACTGTAACAAAATAGGCTTATATACACACGGTTAAAGATGAATGACTGATGTTATTTTGTCAACATTTTGTTTGTTGAGAAAATTCTATACATACATACTGTTGGATTTTTGCCTTTAGAACAGAACTTTTCTGGCGCTCCGGCTGCTTTTTGCTTCATTTGCAAAGGACAAAAAATATGTTCTTCTACAGAGTGTTCACTTAGACATTTCAAAGGTTTAGTGAGGCCATACCAATACTTTTTGTTTGTTTCCATAACAATTATTATTTCTAAACTGTGTCTTATCGCTGGTCACAGTCAAGCTGCAACTGTTGAGAGTATAACCTGTCTTTTCATCAACTTGCTGGCCATTACAAACTGGATTAGATTGTGTCCTATAATATCTGTCTAAGGCTGAAGAACATTAGGCCACCCAAAATAAAAATTAAAAGATCTACAAACAGGAGTTTAAAACTAAACAATAAGGACAGGGAGCTTTCTTTGTTTTCATATTGGTGTTTGATTCCATGCATTACTGAAACACACGTTAATGTGTTTCCTGTGTGTGGATGTCATCCTCTACCCTGTAGTCTGGCGGTTCATGACTCCTCTGTTGTTCTGTACAATTGACCTTCAAATGCCAAGCTCATTGGCTCAGAGCTCGGTGCCTCCTGGAATAATCTGAAAGGTTACATATGAGAGTGGAAACAAAAAAAGCAGGAGGGCTCCTGAAAGGCTCAATGAGCTAATGGGGACCCAAACAAAGCAAGAAGAGAGCAGTCATGCAAAAGGTCCTAAAGACAATATTTAGATTCAACCTTAAAGCATGGCTCCAATGCAGCAGAAAATACACAAATAACCAATGAGGACCTCAGTGTCACTTTAAAAAAAGTATCTTTCTAAAATACACTGAAAATTTTACTTTGTTACTTAATTACTGTTTCTACTGTATTTACTCTGTGCACAAAAACTGAAAAATGACATCCATTCCACAGATTAGCAAATCATGTTACACAGTTATCAGACTCTCTGTGAGAGGTGCCTTAAATTATAGTTAAAAGTGCAACCATTAGTTTAAGGTTGATGAACATTACAGAAAAGATGTACACACTTGGACTGTACAGAGTGAAAAGAATCCCCTGTTAGTTGCTACACTATGACAAATGTTCCCTCTGAAACACACTCCAGCATGGATGTGCAAGGATAGAAAAAGACACTGCTGTTACAAGTGTTCCACCCCAAAAAATCCACCCCATAAACCAAAAAGTTGCTCTTTCAGTGCAAACACAATGACAATCTGTAATCAGGTAATGATTAGGACATGCTTGGAAAATTGACTTTTAAGTAATAAGTATATCTGATGCTTATGTGTATTACATGCAAATTAAATATATTCTGTTTAATGATCAATTAATGCACATAACGGAAAAGAGGGTCAACCATTGGATTGCACAGAATGACACTGAGCCCCCCAGAAAAATATGCATTTTTTATTGTCAAAAAAGACCTTAAGGAAGATGTTCTATTAAATTTTAGTTTTAATAAAACTGGTCCCCACTTGTGTGTGTGTGTGTGTGTGTGTGTGTGTGTGTGTGTGTGTGTGTGTGTGTGTGTGTGTGTGTGTGTGTGTGTGTTAGTGTGTGTGTGTGTGCAAAACATTTCACTGCTCCACTGGAATGTGTTCCTCATTAATTTCAAAATATATTTTACAGATCTATATATTTACCTACTTGTTGGTGTGTATCTTTGTTTGTCTCTGTGTACAGTATACCTCTATATGAGTGTGTTTATGTGCATGTATGACTGCGTATCTCTGTGTGTGTTTCCACCGCCCCCCTGGAATGTTTTCCTATATGAAGTCTCTCCCACATGCCACTGAGTTATGATGTTTCCATCAAGTATTACAGTAGACAGAAAGGCCCCTTCCAGGCCGTCGTGAGCTGGACTCAGTAAGTCCACTTAGTCCATAGCGCCGCTGTGAGAGATAACTTGTCTCACTCCCTAATAGGTGGCTGGGAATAAGGCGGTTCAGTGGTTCAGTTTTGTATTGAGAAATAATGGTTGTGGTAGTAGCATTGGCTGCGTTGATTAAGCCATCTGAGAGTTAAAGTGTCAGAAAGTGTGTAAGAATATAAACTGTATTATAGTAGTCTATTTTCTGGGCCTATAGGGGCAGAGGAACACCAAAACAATCTGACATACAGTATGCAGAGCCCTGACAAATCATTAATTGGAAATCTTGCAGCACATTGTGGCTATTATTGTAATTAGGAAGAACCTCTGAGAGAAATGGCTCTCAAAAGGGTGATGGGATGTTCCTGCATTGTGAAATGAATGAGGAAAATAGAATTACATGATTCGTGAAATGCTGTTTTCTTCACTAAACCTAAAATAACCTAAAATAACATCCTTATTATCCTACAAACACAAACATTATTTCCATCAGTGCTTACAAAAAATCGGTTATGTTTCCATTTTTCCATAGAGGGTAAGCTTAGCCGGCACACAAATATTTGGTTGCTCACTTTGTTGTTCTTTGCTCTATTCTTTTACTATATGCAGCAAGAAAATCTATAAGAGTCAACTACTGTAAAGAGTGCCAGCAGCATTGGGTAGAATACAAAATACCTAGCCACTCACATTCTGAATGTAGGGCACCGCCATGGTCATTAAGGAAGTCAGACGAGTTTATGAAAAGGCCTCTCACAGTTTGTGTGTGCATAAATCAATGTGACGCTAACTAAACAAACGCTGCTGGAGAGCAGGGATAATGAACAGAAATGGACTGAAGGCAAACTGAGTCTTAATCATGGGACAAACATGATGGAGAGAGAGAAAGAGGAGAGAAGGCAGGTGGAAAAACAGCATGAAAGAAAGACCGAATAGTACCAGTTACAAAGCTTAGAGAGCGCAGACCTGGGTTAAATGGTGTTTCTTCATGTTCGTTTTAACCGTTTTAAAGGCCTATAACAGTTTGAAATACTATTGTGTGATTGAAAATTTGACTAAAATATAATCAGCTTGTCTCATGTGGTAAACCCCTGTTGACTTTTAGAATTATTCTCAGTAACAGCGCAACATATTTCAGAAGTCTATGAAGGCTGCGAGAAGACACATGAGGCTCTTAATTACATTCAGAGGCGGCAAAATTTCACAGCCTTTATCCCTGACTAAAACATGAATATCAGCACAAACAAACAGTTGCCCGTAGGGACAGAAAGCCTAGGATGCTGTGAAGTGGGACATTGAAAGTTGAGAGTAGCCACGGGTGATCTGACAACATTAACACACCCATGGGTACCCACTCAGTCACTGAGAGCAACTATCTGCACATGATGACAGGAGATAGAGAGAGGGTGACGTTTGGATGTGATTATGGCGCCAATATTTCACTGCCAACATCCCAGCATGGATAAACACTGGCCACATGGCAGTCTGTGACCCTCAGGTTTCCATTATGCATCATTTCATGCAGAAAAAAGAGCAGTCAGGAACAATTGAGTGTCAGCATAGCTTGACCACAAAGTTTCAGACTATTGCTCATAAACAAACTAAGGAAAACATAACTTACTGTATATGGGCGATATAGAAAGATCACAAAGACACACACACACACACACACACACACACACACACACACAGACCCCTGCAGATGAGGCACACAGGCGAATGGGCAGACAGCCACTAAGCTATCCAAAATCCCTTACTGTGGCCTGTTTGTGCTCGTCAACAAAACTAAATTCTAACAGTTGTAAATCAAGTTAACATAAAGCAAGGTGAGTAAAAGGATGCATCTTATCCCACAGGTGGCATACGCAGCAGGGCTCTCAAGTGTCACGCATTGAGCATGACAGTCACTCATTTTGGTCTTTTGTCACGCAGTCCCGCCACACATTCTATTTCTCACGCGGAAAAACTATTTATAATATATTTAATATGCCGCAGCGCCCAAAATTTCTCTGCCACACCGCTCTCACTATGGAACTGGCACGGCAGGGATCAAGCACGTCTCCCGAGTTCTTAGTTGACCCTGCCACTTATCAGCCAATCAAAAAAAGAAAGGGGCTACACAATAGCCAATCAGAAAATAGCACTATTGTATCTGGGTAAGACTTAATGCAACAACCAATGAAAAAAAAAAGCATAGAGCAGCGTACAGACACTTCCCTAAACGTTCACTCATTCAGAGACCAGAGACTCAAACGGGGCTCTGTGTCTGTCAGAAGGTCTGATATCTACCGTATCAGCAGAGCAATCACATAATGCACAGCAGACTATGGTGCAGGTAGATCATTTTCTGAAATATAGTGACTATTATAACTTTATTTTTCTCAAAATATCACGACTCCTCCAAATCTCAGAGAACACAGATACAGTGGGGCAAAAAAGTATTTAGTCAGCCACCAATTGTGCAAGTTCTCCCACTTAAAAAGATGAGAGAGGCCTGTAATTTTCATCATAGGTACACTTGACAAAATGAGAAAAAAAATCCTGAAACTCACATTGTATGATTTTTAATGAATTTATTTGCAAATTCCTCGGGAAAATAAGTATTTGGTCACCTACAAACAAGCAAGATTTCTGGCTCTCACAGACCTGTAACTTCTTCTTTAAGAGGCTTCTCTGTCCTCCACTCGTTACCTGTATTAATGGCACCTGTTTGAACTTGTTATCAGTATAAAAGACACCTGTCCACAACCTCAAACAGTCACACTCCAAACTCCACTATGGCCAAGACCAAAGAACTGTCAAAGGACACCAGAAACAAAATTGTAGACCTGCACCAGGCTGGGAAGACTGAATATGCAATAGGTAAGCAGGTTGGTGTGAAGAAATCAACTGTGGGAGAAATTATAAGAAAACGGAAGACATACAAGACCACTAATAATCTCCCTCGATCCGGGGCTCCACGCAAGATCTCACCCCGTGGGGTCAAAATGATCACAAGAACGGTGAGCAAAAATCCCAGAACGACACGGGGGGACCTAGTGAATGACCTGCAGAGAGCTGGGACCAAAGTAACAAAGGCTACCATCAGTAACACGCTACGCCGCCAGGGACTCAAATCCTGCAGTGCCAGACGTGTCCCCCTGCTTAAGCCAGTACATGTCCAGGCCCGTCTGGAGTTTGCTAGAGAGCATTTGGATGATCCAGAAGAGGATGTGGAGAATGTCATATGGTCAGATGAAACCAAAATAGAACTTTTTGGTAAAAACTCAACTCGTTGTGTTTGGAGGGGAAAGAATGCTGAGTTGCATCCAAAGAACACCATACCTACTATGAAGCATGGGGGTGGAAACATCATGCTTTGGGGCTGTTTTTCTGCAAAGGGACCAGGACGACTGATCCGTGTAAAGGAAAGAATGAATGGGGCCATATATCGTGAGAGTGAAAACCCCCTTCCATCAGCAAGGGCATTGAAGATGAAATGTGGCTGGGTCTTTCAGCATGACAATGATCCCAAACACACTGCCCGGGCAACGAAGGAGTGGCTTCGTAAGAAGCATTTCAAGGTCCTGGAGTGGCCTAGCCAGTCTCCAGATCTCAACCCCATAGAAAATCTTTGGAGGGAGCTGAAAGTCTGTGTTGCCCAGCGACAGCCCCAAAACATCACCCGCTCTAGAGGAGATCTGCATGGAGGAATGGGCCAAAATACCAGCTGGGCCAGCAGTGTGTGAAAACCTTGTGAAGACTTACTGAAAATGTTTGACCTCTGTAGTAGTATCGAGTATTGAGATGAACTTTTGTTATTGACCAAATACTTATCTTCCACCATAATTTGCAAATAAATTCATTAAAAATCCTACAATGTGATTTTCAGGATTTTTTTTCTCATTTTGTCTCTCATAGTTGAAGTGTACCTATGATGAAAATTACAGGCCTCTCTCATCTTTTTAAGTGGGAGAACTTGCACAATTGGTGGCTGACTAAATACTTTTTTGCCCCACTGTATATTTTGAATGTGCACAAAGTTTTGGGAGAGAATGTCACTCTTGCCTGTCTTCAAAACTTGGGAGCCCTGCATACGCTACAACAGGCTGAAGGCATATGGGTACTAAGAATGACTGAGAAACTTGCACAGAAGAACAAAACAGCTGCAGAAGTGTATTGTACTTTTCTAGAGAAACACATCAGCCTGTATTTTATTTAACTTATTAATTTATCTATGTGAGCTGATTCTAATATTTGTTTCTGCTATCACTATTATATGTGTGTAGGTAGGTACAGTAGACTGTATAAAGTATATTTATACAATGAAATTAAATATTTTATCATTACATTACAGAGAAACACTTCTAAGAAAGTTTAAAGAGAGAACTTGACCTTTGTTTTAGAATCTCTGAAAGCAGTATTAAAAAGCAGGATTACAAAAATCAGAAAACAATATCATAAACAAATTTGAAACAAGGAAAACAAGTATCACCAGTGAAAGAATGACAATAAGTCTCTGTAGGAAGTACACTGAAATTAATCTAGTAAACAGTCCAAACTATAGCCATAGGCCTAAAAGTAAAAAGAGTAGGCTAAAATACATATTAGTTAGCCCGTTAGTTAACTGTTGTATTAGCAACACACTGGCCTCAAACAGCTAGTAAAGTGGTTAGTTTGTCAAGCTGTAAACTGATCGCAGAAAAATACTAAATTCTACTGAATCACAAACACATGTAAGCAATCACTAAACCACTATAATAAAAGAGTAGTAGAATGGTCCAAAAAGGGCATTTCAGGAACATATAAAAGATGTCTGGCATTATTTGCTTGGTAACAGATCTGACGACACTGGATGTAACACTGCCAGTTAAACTGCTATAGAACTGTCAATAGTCGTTGCTACTAGCAACAGAATGTTCAACTGATACTAGTAGTAGATGATACTGGTAGAATCCATAGACATATCTATGGTAGAATCATTGTTGCCCTAATGTATGTAAACATACTGTATAAAACACCTTACAGCACCAAACGACTTAATACAACAACGCCATCTCTAAATAGTTTCCATTGCCGTGAATACCTTTCGCACACAGTCTCAACAAAACACTGCAAGGTTTCACAGAACTATTGCATTGAATTATACAGGCGATCTTAATAAAGTGAGTAAATACTTGAAACTTGGTAAAAAATAATCTCACCATTTCCTCTAATCTCCCTGGTTTACTGTGTGTGTCTCTCTCAAACACAATGCACACAAATCCTTTTATCCCTGAGCACAAACTAGCACTAAACCATTCAGCCTCTCTACAAGTCCAATTGTATTCACATCAGTGCATGCACTCTCTCTCACTTCTCTCTCTCTCTCTCTCTCACACACACACACACACACACACACACACACACAGCATATCAGAGAGTGTGTGGGTGGTGGTTTCCCCATACACCTGTGGTGACAAAGAGTCAAGGAGACAGGGGCGCACACACACACACACACACACACACACGCACGCACATTCACTAAGTCACAGATTCTGCTGCTAAAATGTCTACGCAAATTCCTACACTCACTCTGCACTGGTGTTTGCACAGAACTGATGGAACGACCAGTGATGATAGGAGAAACAACAGGTAGGTAAAGATGACAGCAACAGCATTGACGATTAAAATGTGACAATGTGTGAATGTGTTGCCAAAGTCTTGTTTATCAGACAGCAGCGCAGTAAATCTACAGGGCTACAAAAAAAAAAAAGGCTACAGCCCTTTGTTTAGGAGCCACAGTTTTGTGCTATAGTTTCCCTTGGATACAAAATATTTCCATAGGTCTTTTACTGTGACATCTTTCATCTTCAGATTTTCAAACTATATTGATATTTCCAAGAGAGATTCTTAAGAATATCCATATTCTGCTCATGCCTCAAGCTATATGTTTTTTAGCCGTTGAGTAAACACAGACTCGTTTGCACATGGCTGGAACTCTGAGGCTTCACGTAATAGCTTTTGTATCAACAAACAGTCCAGCTAACTGGTTGCCACAGACACATGGGATGCTGTTTTGTTTAAAGTGCTCATATTATGCTCATTTTCAGGTTCATAATTGTATTTAGAGGTTGTACCGAATAGGTTTATGTGGTTTAATTTTCAGAAAACACCATATTTTTGTTGTTCTGCACATTGCTGCAGCTCCTCTTTTCACCCTGTGTCTGAAAGAACTTCTGTGTCTGTTTTAGCTACAGAGTGAGACATCTCACTTCTGTACCATCTTTGTTTGGAGTCACACATGCGCAGTAAATACTGCTAGCTTGTCAGTTGCAGAGTATGAGGGAGTGCCACACTAGCAGCTAGGCGAGCATTATAACGTGTGTTATAAAGTGACACGTTCGTCACGGAAGGCTGGACTACAATAGAGCTGTTTGGAGTAGTTGGTGAACAGTGTTTTCTCTGGAAGATGGTAAGTGCCTTTGGGGTGGACTTTGGGCTTTTTCACTTTGTAAACCTATAATGTGCACAAAAAGATATATAACACAATAAAGGAAAGGGGAAAAGCCAAAAAGCACAATATGAGCACTTTAATAAAAAAGTACACATTTAGACTTTTGGTAATGCAAATGCAAGTGAGGAAGAAGCTGATTAATAGCATATTCACCAAAATATTCTTAGATACAAATAAGAAGACTAAACAACCCAATCAGTTGAAATGTAATATTTCAGCCTTAATGAGGGGGGAATAATTATCACAAACATTGTTCGATATAACACAATACAACTCAACAGCACCACAATCTACAGATGCCAAAATCGACATAAAATTTAATCAATAGATGTATTGCCAGCCTGTTGGACTGCATCAGTTTTAGCTAGGTGTACCTCAGGGTCAGGTTATGCAGAACTAGTTCACATGACATGCTGTCCGAACACGTCAGAAGTGTTTATACCTGATCTGAATAGCCACATTGGGCACAGAGAGGGGGGAGATAGGGGGGGGTTAGTACAGTACACATTTCCAGACAGTCTCTCCTGAAAGACATTCATAGTGCTTCACTAGGTTGTTCACATAGATAAAGACAAAGATAGCTGAGCTCTTCTGCCATCCTACAAGCAGTTCTGAAGAATAATATACTGGTGGCTTTAAAAAGCTGTACATTGAGAATATTATTATTTGTATTTTATCCTATTTTATCTTTTTTTATCTTCACCTTATGTAAAGCACTTTGAGTTGCCTTGAGTGTATTTCTCTGTCAGTATGGAAGAGGATTAGGGCCACATGTGAAAAAATGTTGAGTTCTGAGTTTAAAGTCAGAATTCTGACTTTACTCCATAATCCTGAGAATACAGTCAGAATTATGACTTTAATCTTAAGAATTCTGAGAATAAAGTCAGAATTATGACTTTTCTTTCTCAAAATTCGGACTTTTTTTTTTTTTTACTCAGAACTCAAATACATTTTTCACATGTGGCCCTAATCCTTTTCCGTAGTCATCATTAATTTAAATAGGACATATTTCAAGCTTCTCAGTGCTTGTGCCGTGTGTTCCAGGATGAAAATCGTTTTAATCCGTTTCACCAGATTGACAAAAAGTTGTTTAAGGGGTCACCAAGTCTATATGATGACAACTGTTCTATATTTGATAATTCATGCTCAGCCAAAACAAATTCTGAATAACTTTAGCCACAGCAACTTCAAGTTTCCAATAGAGCAAGTCTGCGCTCATTTGATAAGATAGAGCACAATGCAGCTCGGCCCTGCTTCTCTATCGCTGCACATTGTTGCCAGCTGAAAAAGCCACAGTTCCTTTCAGTCAGTGTGACAGACAGCAATCAAGTGGAGAATAATCGCTACTTCTTTCTTAGAGCAGACAGAAGGGGAAAAGGCAGAGAGGAAATGTACTGTTGCGTTCTGCTTACTTCAGCTCTTACAAATGGTATGGCAAATTAGAGCTCTTGTTATTAACGAATGCTTGTGCTCTTCTGAATGGGCTGAAAAAAATTTATACAGCTGGTACTTCTCACACACGCACACACTGCAAAAACACACAGTGTCATGCGTAATAGGTTAATGACACAGCTGTAGTCCCTGAAGGATTAAGGTATGTAAGCAGAGAAAGAAATATATGAATGTCACAAATACAGACACGCTGCTCACTCACACAGCGAGTGATATGTTAATGACAAAATTCACAGTTGTAACTGCCCTAAAAAGCATAGTATGAATAGATTCATGGTCCTTTCACACAGCACATATTTAACCCCATCCTCTAACTCCGAACTGAAACGGCAACTAATTGCTCTCGTTCTTTGTGTCTCACTCTCCCCTGCTGCTTCTCTCTGTTTCTCTCCCCTCGATCTAACAAGGAATGGTATGTGTTTCTATGAAAGAGAAATCAATTATAGCCTAAATAACTAGTGCCCTAATCAGAGTAAGAAAATAAACTAAAGCTGACAGAAAGAAAAGGCCAGCACCCCCCAGCCATTTTCCAATGCAGCAGCATATATTTGGATTATAAAACACACAAATACTGGAGAATGTCAGTTCTCAATAAGAGAGACATGGCTTCTGCAGCATCCCAAATTTCATTACAAATTTCACATTATCATCGAGGCTAGATGGCAAGAGATATGGGGGGGGGGGGAGGAAGAGGAGGAGGAGGAGGAAGAGGAGGAAAGGGGATAAGGATGGAATATTATGACACAAGACAAATGGATTTTCCGATGTTTCTTGAATGCTAGTGCGAAAGGCCACACGTTTTTTGAGAGACCCAAGGACAAGTGCCTGCAGCACAATGATGGCACACAAATCATGAGTCATAGAGCCAAGTGATTTCAATACATATACACTAACCACTGTTTTACATCTGCCTATGATTTGACAAACTGAAATGAGCCTGATAATGAGTTGAAATTGCATTGGAGTCATACAAGTGTATTTGTACAATATAGGAATCTTAAAGCTCCATTACATGATATTTAACATTGTGATTAACAATGAATCAAATGACTCCCTGTAATGAAAAAAGGTTGCTACAGTACTGCTGATCCCACTGAGAATCAACACCAGTGCAATGTGTGTTTTCATTGTTTCTGTAGCCAGTAAGTCTAATTTTGCATAAATGTACTGATCACCATAATAATCTTGTTTCTGTTGATAACAAAAAATATTTTGAATATTTAGAGAAAACAGAGTTCAGAGTTTTGCTTAAGAAATCCTGAGATCTTTTATGGAGGGTAAAAGGACAAATCTTCTGTTCGATTGCAAATTACTGCTGCATCATTATCAACCTTAACTTAAAAGTGACATTATCATCATACACTGCGATTACCATCCCTGTGTGTATTCCTCTTTTTATTGCAGTCTCTTATCTTCTTTTGCTCTCATGGTTTTGATGTGTGACGATGTGTATTTTGATGTGTCTTTTCACCACACCTGGTTCAAACATTTTGAATAATGAATATGAAAAAAAAGTGGAACAGTAGGTCATGGACATTAATTTGGATTAGAGCATCGTCTTTCTTTAATGACATGCTGACATTTTAGTAGCTGCAAGATGACTGTCTAACAACCTACTTATTTTTTCGGCTTTACAAGTGAACAAACGGAAAAATTTTATACACGATAACAATATTACTTGCGATAAATGAACAGATATTAAAATGCATTTCCTGGTTTTAAGGGCAGCATTAAAGTAAAGTGATTTATTTTTCGGAACTTTTTAAACTGTTCTAGCTATTCTATTTTTTGCCTTTGTCATTATATCCTCATTTTTTATGATTATTTATTACAAATCCCACTGTGTACATGTTTTGTGAAAGCACCAATAGTCAACCCTCCAATATCATCGCAACATCAATATCGAGGTACAGTATTAGGTCAAAAATATTGTGACATTTAAAATTCTCCATATTGCCCAGCCCTACTTTATGCTGCTTTTAGTATACTGCTAAAACTTACTTATTATTATTACTTATAATAGTAAGTAAGTAATAATAGTATAATTACTACTTATTATTTTACATTATTGTATTGAGCAAATTGAATATTGAACTGAATACAAAAGGCACCATTAAAAAAAAGAATCATAGTTACATTTTAAAGTGCAGTTTTCTACTGACATTTTCCTTCAACTAAATAAAAAAAAATCCCAGAGTGTCTTTCTTGATGCGTTTATTGTGCAAGTTGATATTGTGATGAACGATTTATTGTGCAGTCCTAATCTTGACCAGTACACTCCAGGTTTAAAATGATTGCATTGCTTCTTTGATAGACCACATACAGCAAAGTGTAGAAGGGGCAATAGTGGCAAGTGATACACCTCATCAGTTAAATTCAAACTGACAGCAGTGTGAGTACATGGTACAGTATGTTCGTTACAGTAGCTTAAAGCAACCACCAAGACATCCCAGGGGAGAAAGTGCTTACTTTCCAATAAGCCTTGAGCTTTCAAGCAGTCGAGTTGCTTAATGTGAAATTCATGAATCTCTTATGTTACTTTAAGAGTGGATGTAGATGTAAACGAACAGCTAGGACAAATAATGCAATTACTGAGCAGTTATGAAATCAACATGAGCATCTGAGAATTTAATAAGTCATGTCTGAAGGGCGTGAAACATGTCACCAATGACTTGCCACAAGTGTTGATCCCTTGAATCCCAATCCTGGCCAAGATAACCACCCACACACACCCACACCTACCCACACTCACACACACACACACACACACACACACACACACACACACACACACACACACACACACACACACACACGTAGCCTGGTTTCAGACCTCTGAATCGCCGCCCACATCACCAAATGTATCAGTGACTATAAAAGGACTGCTGTTTGTTGTTTGGAGAAACAACTGAGCCAATCAGAACTTTGGGGCGGGACAAATGCAGGTGACGTTACGAAGCTGTGCCAGATTCAGACAGACAGAGAGTCCAGTCCCTATGATGCCTTCAAATGGAACTTGGTCATTGACCAAGTAAATTAACCGGCCGGCTTCTATCATTTGCTAGATTATCTAAAATGTTACCATTACAAGTCTGTTCCTGTCACAACCCACCTATTTTCTACTCACTTAGTTAATTGCCTGTTGTTGTTATTTTTTAAATAAAATAGCTGAGGAATAGCTGACTTAAAGTGAAAGCAGGGCTAACATTATCTAATAAGCTAGTAGATTACAGCATGTTCCTCTGTGTGTGCTAAAAGGTTAACACAGTAGTTGGTAGCTAGCTATACATCAAACAAGCTCAGTAAACAGTCTTGAGTTAATTCAACACAGAGCCTCTCCTTTGTTTCTCTGTTATAACACCGTGCCCTGAGGTGTCCCAAGAGAATACAGGATAACAAGATTCAGGAGAGCAAGCTCTTATTTAGAATCTTGGAAGTCTTTGACTCTGCCTTCGTCATTGTCCTGTATCAAGGCACCACGTTTTCTTTTGCTGAACTTATCCTGCCACCACCGAAAACAGTTTACAAATGGCATGGCTACATTTTCAAAGAATTATTTTTAAACATTACAAACCCTTTTTTGAAGAAACAACTCGCACATCCAAAAATTCTTCTGTGCAGGTGCGTTGGAAGACAGAGATGTTCACAAGTCATTTTTTGGAAGTCCAAGTTGAGTTTCAAGTCTTTGAGCTTGAGTCCAAGTCAAGTCTCAAGTCTCTGGCCATCTGATCTGTCCCTAACACTGTATTGTTAAATCTTATGAATTCAAAGCATGTCCTGTATGGAGCTAAATCGGGGCCAAATGTTTTGTTAATTTGAAAAAAATATATATAGTTGAAAAACTAAAGCTTGAAATTGAAAATTTAAGTTTTGGTCTAAAACTTGAAAAATAAAACCATGTATTCAAACTAAAAATAAGTGTACCAATTTTTCTTTCAGTTTGAATAAAATTTAGATTAAATTCTGGAATTATTTTTGAAGAAATAATTCATTTTCATTTTTCACTTTTATATTTTTTTTCAGTTCCACATTTCATGTTTTCAGATTCAAAACGTATTTTTTTTACAGCTTCAAATCTTTTTTTTTCAGTTTCAGATCAGTTTTTTTCAGTTTCAGACTTTTGGCCCTGATTTTGCGTAGGGGGCGTGGCTTCAACTCAGAGGGGCGTGGAATTATGAGTGACAGCCTAACAAAGAAGGCAGAAAACTCTCCTCAGTCATGTTGCCTTCAGGAAATTGTGTTACTGCGAGAACTATGACTGAATGCTTTCTATCCACCATATATATGTGATTTTTACTAAACAAACTGGTACCAATTACACTATAAGAGCAATAAACTGTGCCAGATTGTGCAGTTCAGCAGGAACAATGACTTCTCCCACTTCCACGTACGACTTTGAATGTATGCACCACAGTATTCACTCGGCAGTCAGCATGGCGTCCGCTCCGCCAAGGCAACCCTGGCGCCAGCGCACAGGTAAGACATGTGAAAGATATTAGCATTTTTGAATACTTTGGGACATTATCCCCGCAGTGGCATTTTTTTGTCATTAACACAAAGGGAAAATAGGTGGACAGCTGGACAAAGCTGGAAATGAAGCATCGCAGCCACTGTCGAGTTATGGTCATTCTGATTGAATGAATCAAATTTGAACATGTGTGTCAGTGGCTTGTAGATCTTTACATTGGTAGTTAATTTCCTAACCTGGCCTGGGACACACATTCATACAGTTTGATAAAGTACTGACTTTAACTTATCATTGCACTTACAATAACGAGCGCAGCTGTCCTCAATTTAGGTCATCGTGTTGTCTCATCTCCTTCTTTTTCCTGCATCCACCGTGTATGTTGTTTGTGTGTGTGTCTGTGTGTGTGTTTGTGTGCAAGCGTCAGTCGCGGGGGGAACGGAGCTGCAGCCCCGCCCGCTGCAGATAGCCGACAGGATTGAAACGGCAGCAACTTTAGAGTGAAAAATCGTCACAGCGTACATTGATGTTAAAATGTATACAGGTTGGCAGGACGGTCTGAAATGTTTTGCACGGTCTTTCGCTGTACGTTTTGTTGGTAATGTGAGATGTTCGAGTCACATACGTCTCGTCTTCAAAAACAAGGAAATTATCAACCCGTTCTCACTCCCGCTTGGTCATTGGCTCTCAGAGTGCACGTGGGACTGCTGGGATTGGTTAAAGTCGCGGGAAACTTCAGGTTATTGGTCAAATTTGCGGAAAGGTTGCGGTGATTGGTCAAAATTGCGAGTCGCACCAAATTCGCGGTGATTGGTTGAATTTGCGTGAATTGGCGCGATCGCGACATCGCGAAATCCTGGAGGGACTGAAATTAACCTAAGTCTGTCACATCATATGGCTACAACTATAATATACAATCTGCCTGTTCCCAGCATTAGCACAACACTTTGCGATGGTTAACTTGTTACCTGTGACGATATATGCTAAATGTAACGTCTCTTTCACTCAAAAAAATGTCTAATGTCAAAGAGGAAATCAAGAGAACAGTGGCAGCGCCACACCAGTTACAGAACAACATACATCTCAGTGTCAGTCCAAATTATGCACAATAAGCAGTTTGAACTCACTGATGTAATGCCATTTATTTTCTAAGTGTTAGTACGCTCAGTGAAACTGAGTCCAGCGCGAGGGAGATCCGTCTCAGAGGAGGAGAGGTTAGTGAGGCCAGCGGCTCCACGGCAGGTGACAGTGCGCACGGATCCGCTGCGCCACGCATGGATGAAATAATGAAATAGTAAATAGGAGTACAGTAACAGAAATATGTGCAGAATTAAGACAAGACGGCCAAGTGTTTAGTGGACCGGGTACACCTTGTTCACTTAATAGCTTACAAATCATCCACGGGATCAATGCATCACATGAGTTTGCCCACCCAACACAGCGTTTGTTCCTGGAGAGATGGATCCGTGCGTCCCGCCTCCTGTGCACCATGGATGTCTGAGCCTCAGCAACTACTAACTATAAAGATATTTTAGCTTCTTCCCAGCATTAGCACAACACTTTGCGATGGTTAGCTTGTTACCTGTGACGATATATGCTAAATGTATTGTCTTTCACATTATCAAGTGAATGACCTATCTGGGTGTGTTTTGAGATGCCTGATGAAGTTCGACGTTGTTGATCCGGTGTTGGTGCCACACACTTTGCATGTAGCTGTTCGCTTACTGCCACTGTTTACGAAGTTAGTGAAAGCAAAACTAATTACAAAAGGCACAACTCCGGGAGGACTTGGTGTCGCCATCGTCAATGCATTTTTTGATATATGAGTGCGCACACATAAGGCATAGCGCATACGTTACGTTGCACATTATGGAAAAGGGCAGGGGACATGCAGCTCGCCATACGTTTCCCCAACGTATATGCGCCATTAAAAGAAAATAGAAATACATGAATAAATTTAGATTTAAAAAGCAATAATTGCATGAAAACAGGTCTCGAAGCTCGAGTCCGAGTCAGGTCTGAAGTCTTTTGGGTCGAGTCACAAGTCAAGTCTGAAGTCAGCTGTTTGTGCGACGCGAGTCCCCATCTCTGTTGGAAGATAACATCAACAGACATAAAATACAATGTTCAGAGTTCCTTTAAAAGGTGGCTCCTGAATTCAGTGTCTTTGATGCCACATTGAAAAGTTTGTTAAGCTCAAAGTTAACACCTCTGCAACACTCTCTCAGGCCATGTCACAGAGAGCTTCCTCGTTTTAGACACTTTTAATCAATGATGATTGAATGCAATACAAAAATGATCTCTTAAGCAAGGTTTTGTTTGTGTGTCTTCTGTCTTCACACCTGTCTGCCCCAATGTTCTTAATTAGGCAGAAGTAATGCTAATTAGGATACTCCAACACACACACACACACACACACACACACACACACACACACACACACACACACACACACACACAAAATATGAGAGTAGAAAGCGATGAGGGCACTCTTAGTATGTTTTACAGAGGGGCTACATCTATAATAAGTTATAATATATTTCACTTTTATGATTGATAAATCGCTCTTATCTTTCCTTCTGTCTCTTACTCAAGTGAGCAGTTGGCGTAAAACACTGGCTGTAGCAGGAACAATCACGTCAAACCTTCTCGGACGTCCATATAAAGATGATTATGGGTGCATCACAGAGGCAATTAGAAAAGAAACAAATCAATAGCAGATGGAGTGTTGGACAGAATAGTGTGGTGAGATGGATATTTAGGTTGACATGTAATCTATGGTAAATAACCCTCTGTGTAGAGTAACCTCTGTTTTGCTGTGGCTGACTCCTCTGTGGTAAATGAGGTTTGTTTATCCGTCTCCCTCTTTTTATATATATGTGTGCATTTCCTTCCCTCCACCTCGGTTCTGTTCCTCTAGCCTTCACTAATATCTCTCACATCTGATGGACGTCAACAAACAGAATAAGGCCAAGTTCAACCTAATCTAAATGAGCAAGTGTTTCTATTGTCGCTGAAGATAAAAACAAACGTAAATGTTTTACATTTCACAGATATGTAGGTGTGATTATCTTTAGGTGCTAGGTAATATTTAGCAGTTACATGCAGTACATATACATTATTTAGATTTATTCAACATCCAACTTTTTGCTGAGGAAGGAGGGATTTTTTTCTGTCTTCTTCCATCCATGCCCCTCTTCCTATTCCCATGGCAGTTTCTTACTTCCCTCCAATCTCCCTCTCTCCTTAATGCGCTTTTTGTGTAAGTGGAAAACAGAGCAGCCATACGCCCAAGCCTGCCATCAAACATTTAACATCACGTGGTGCTTAGTGCAAAAGAGAGAAAGACAGAGGAGAGAGAGACAGAAGGAAAGGGAGAGGGATGCCTACAAAAGAAACAAAGACAGACATGGAAAAACACAAGAAAAAGAAGACAAGACAGTGAGTGACTCATACAAAGAAAGAAGCAGGCAGAAAGAGTGAAATTTAGGAAAGACACACAGAGACAGACAAAGAGAGGGTGAGAGAGACAGATACATACAATGAAAGAAAGAGAAAAAGGCAACAGCTGAACAACTCAAACACAAGACTCATTGTCTGAGGTTAGGAGTTCAGCAGGCAATAGTCCACAGCAGAAGAGCCAAATAATGCTAGCAAGAATGGGATTTATAATTGATCACACAATAGTTTAGAAAACTTGCATGTTTTGGATTCAAGATTGGCATTTAAAACTCCAGGCAGTACTACATAAGAACAATGCCCAGGCGTTGAACAGAAAGAGAAAAAAGAAGAGAAGAGATAGAATAATGGGTGTATAGAGAAAGTTGGTGCACAGGTGGGAAGACATTTAGGCCAGAAAGAGTGCATGGTCAGTAATACCATGAATGATTTTTTTTTTTTAAAAGCAAAGGGATAATGTTATTTTGAGGCAGTACACCGTGTTTTTAATATGATGGGATAAAGCAGAGTGCAGTGATTAATCTTGTAATCCTTACTTATTACTTCAACTTTTTAAAACCTAAGATGTACACTGTGCCTGATAAAAAGAAGCATGGAAAATAAGTTTAAAACACATAGTACTAGTTGGCAAGTGCCATTATACTTGGCAAGTAACTTTATCCTCGCTGTCCTGATTGCCACGCCTGACTGTGGATTTTCTCTTTCTGTGTCTATTCTGCTCCTATCCCCCCCATTTCCATTTTAAGCTTTTTACCTGTCACTCTTAGAGCATTACAGTGAGTGAGCAGATAAACCTCAGTGTCTCGCTCAAGGACACTTTATCATAAACGTGGCTGCTAATGGGCTGGACCAGCAGTTAATGGTTATTATGATTGTCATGGGTGTTGTTGTGTCCCTGGATCGAGCCCATACACTGAGGACTTACGAGAACAAACAAAGCAAAAGACACTACTGACATCTTTAATGTTTTCTAAATGAAGCCATTTTCCTTGTTTTCCCCCCTGTACCCACCCAACCCCCATAAAATCTCTCTGTCTGAAATAGGCTCCACAATGACAGAGAGAAGAGATAAACAGACATGAATCCGCCGTTCTGACTGCTGCTGTGGAGCGAGGAGAGAGCCAGACATACAAGGGGAAAAGACAGAATAAACATGCATTACATTTACAAATGCATCCAAAAACACATATGGCTAGAGCATCAAAAAATATATACATACTCTGACACATTAACAGTTATGACTGCACAACGTGACAAACACAGCACAGAAGAAAACACACACATTATCTGGTTTCCATCATATAAACAACCCTGCATGTTGACACAAAATACAGGAGCAGTTTCTTATCTTTTTATCTCCTTTCCCTCCTATCCCAAAACAGAAACCGATTAACACCCCCCCCCCCCAACCTCATACAATAAAGAAAACAAAGCACCTCTGACTGCAGCTGCCTAATTTGAACATATTTACTGTAACTGCTGTTTTTATGTTTTATGACAAGAGTCACCTTGAGCCTTTGTAGTCAAATCACGGCAGCTCTTTTCCCTCACCTCTAATCCATACATTGCGTAACATAGCAAGCCCTCCTTTCACATCTACTGTTTGCCTAACTGCTGCAAAATGAAGAGGTAGACCCAGGGAGAGGGTGGGGGATGGGGAGCAAAATGAGGCAAATAATCTGAGTTTTATATGAAATAAATATATAATTTTCATGATGCTCTGATCTTGTTAGATTGAGGAAGTCAGACTCGCAGCTTCTGGGCTTCTTCTAGGAAACGTGCCAAGAGAAATAACATCAATGTAAATGAAACTAAAAGTGAATGGAGGCAGATTACATGTGTGATTTTGCAATGTATTTGTCATTTTGAGTTGAGCTTGTGTTGTGTTATGTAGACATCGGTTGGTTCATTGGGGTTGTGAACCAAAAAAGGTTAAGAACCACCAGGTTGCATAACACACCTAACACTCCCTCCACATCACTGCAGTGATCCAAAACAAGGACTGATCCGCGCGCACACACACACACACACACACACACACACACACACACACACTTCACCCAGGTACAGGGCAGGGATACACTTCAGACCATCTACCTCATTTTCTGTATTTTCTCACTTTCTCTGGAGATATTTTTCTCTCCACACCTCTTTCTCCCCCTTGTTGACTGTCTCTTTACCCTCTACCTCTCATCGTGCATGATTCATCTGTCTGTCTCAGCTCACATCCCTTTTCCTTCCGGTTTTTGACCCGCTGTTACTTGCCATTTCTCTTAATCTCCCTGTCCACCAATTCAATCCCATTATGTCTAGTTTCCATTTTTCATCCACACCCTTCCCCTCTCCATCTTATCTGTCCTTACTCTAATCCTCTGTCCCATCCCTCAAGCCCTACACATTTACTCCCTTTCCTTTATGTTCGAACCCTGCTTTCCCCCTACTCCCCCTTTATTTTTTCTATGACCCCACCACCACAGGCCTTACCAGGTATGGGCTACAGTGAAGCGTCGCCTCTGGCGGATGCTCTTGTTGACCATCAGCTTGCGGAAGAGGCGCGGGGAGCTTCTTGGGGACAGTTTTGGGGACGTGGCGCCCCTCTTCCCTCCGACCACACCTGGGATTTTCGGAGGCTCCAGCTCCAGGTGCATGTGCTCCTTGAATGTCCGGATGCAGGAATCCATCTCAACGCTCAGCTCGTTGGATGACATCCCTGCAGGCTGGGTTGAGTCTTTCTGTACTTTTTCAAATTCTTCCCTTTGCGTCCCAATTCAGTCACATCAGCTGGTCATGTACAGCTGTTTTCGTCGTCCTCTTGCCGCAGAGAAGTTTATGCTGGACTGAAATGTTGTAGCGGAAAGATTGAGGCTACCTCACACACAAACATTCACCCAGAAAAAAAAGCTCAAACATACCCTATTGTTGTTTGTATTGCCTGTTCTTTACAGGTTTAAGGATTAGCCAGCCGACAGGCGTGCCCTCTCCCTCTTTCTTTCCTTTGGCTAATGCACCGTGCTTTCCTGCTGGTCTTCTGTTCATCAGAGGTTCTCATAAGAGCTTTACCCACAGTAAGGTCACATCAACTCCTTCCAGGAGAGAAGAATTCCTCTTCTCAACAATGCTTCTCTACCATTTCCCTTGTGGTCTTGCTGTCCGTAAAGCGCTCAACCCAGTGCTCTATCACTCTGCTTCTTTTTCTCTACGTCCCTGTGAACTGTTGGTGCCTGCCGAACACACACCTCAGTACCAGCTCTTTCTCTAAGTCCACCCAGGCAGCTTGATGTTGGAGGATCTCCCTTATGAAAGATTCAGAAGGGCTGAAAACTGCTGTCTACCTCCTCCTGTCTTGCTCTCCCCTCCATCAAGCACTGCTTGAATGACCTCCTCTCTTTGCAAACAACCCCCACTTCTCCCAAAGGCACTCCCGGTGTGGCACAGAGTGACTCCCACTATGACGAGCCTCAAGTCAAATTTACCTTCACTCGCAGTTAGAGCGGTGAGCGGAGCAGAGCACAGCACGCAGGCAAATGCTTCACTTGCTGTTTCATTCAGAATATACACAAGGAGCTGAGAGCAGGCACGCAGCGAGAGCAAGCCACGCCTCCCCTGCATTAGGATTGGTTGGTGGTTGTTGTGACGACAAGCAGGCAGGCACAGTAACAGGTCGTCAGATTTATTATTTATTTTTTGTTTAGCCAGGATTTGTGGTAATGTTGCTGATGATGTTGTGACCTTTCGTGAGGCAGGCAACTGGTGAGTGCAGGCCAAGACAAAAATGGCAATTTGGAAGGGAGATAAAAGCAAACAGCTTAATGGGCATCAGTGAGGAGAAACATACACACTGTGCCAAAGGTCAACTAATTCAAATAAACAGTCTAAACCAAGCATAGCCTGTACATAAAAGTCCTTTTGTAGTAAGAGGCCAACCACATATTAACTTACTATATACAGTATATTCCATCATAATCTATCACACACAGGTGTTGATCCCTTGAATCCCAATCCTGGCCAAGATAACCACATACACACAGACACACACTACTTTTACCCATCTATAATTCTATCTGAATGGACACAATCCAACCATGAGATTGCCACAGTGTGTACAGAGAAAGAAAGAAAAAATTATAGAATTCCACACACACAAAGGGCTACTGAGTGAAGAAAAGAAGAGAGAGAAAAAGAGGGGCAATGCCCTAAACATAGAGAGACGGAGAAGATGAGGGAGAAAAATCCAAGAGGAACATCAGAAGAGGCAGAATGGCAGCATGACGAGTGTTGGATATATGAGCTTGTCTGCTCTGTGGACTGATTTGTTTTGGTTGTGAGTCACTGATGATTCTGAGCCATCGAAGCATGGAGTGCTTTCTCACAAAATGCTTGCCAATAAAACTTAGTCCTACCAAGCCTGTATATAAAGAAGAAAACACTTGTAGTAATATGATGCGTCATATAGGAGTGTGCATCAGTCAGTGGTTTAGAATCAGCCAATGATGAATGGCATTCCCTCGCTCTTTCTCCTCTGTCACTCTCCTGTTTTATATCCAAGTACTAATGATCAAACTTTCACCTGCAAACAGGTTAAACAAATACTTGACAAAACACAACGGTGGGCACAGGATTAAAAATAACGGACCTGTATCTTATTACAGACTAATACATCCCGGTAGAATCCAATTCTCGTAGGTAAACTGGTTGTTATACACAGCGTGTGAACGTTTTTGAAGCCAGAAGATTCAGTCACTTTCCATGGACCAATGTCAAAACAGACACAAACGCAAGCAAAAGTTCATTAACTTTGGATTTACAAAGAAAGCCTAAGATAGCAATGCTAGCAGAGCTAACGAGGAATCTGCCGTGTCAAGTAACAACCAAAACCAGATAATCCAGTGCAACATTAGTGTTATTCATGGTCTTGTTACTACCACTGCTAGCACTAGCAGTATATCTGCTGAAACATTTGCCACATTTCCCACTGTTGGTAAAATAACCGTTGAAGTCAAAGTTGAGGCTTCATTAGAAAACAGCAGCTCGAGAGAGGACGACAAACATGCAGGTGTGGGGCACGATTGGGGCAGCATTCGTTGCAACTTCGATTGATCTTCCCCATAACTGGACACATGCACAGGGGAAGAGTTTGGAAGGAGAAAAAGCTGTGGACTTTGTTTGGGACGGGAATGTTGGATACTGTGTGTGCAAAGGAGCAAAAGCTCTTTTTTGCTTGATGATAAGATGAAAGGTGTGCATTTTGCAGAGGAATGGATTAATGGGACAGTGATTAGCTGTGTACAAAAGAAAACATTTACAAGCACTGTGACAGCATCGCTCATAAGAGAGCAACTGAAATAGCAAAAATTAAAAGTGAAACACTCTCAAAAAGATTGTGGATATGAGTGGTAGTCTGATGCAGGAAACGATGAGCTCATTTAGAACAGCTTATATGGTTGCAAAGTAAAGGCTGGCTTACACAAAAATGAGTGCCCTAATTTATCTTAATGAATTAAATAGTGCACCAGTCGGCACTGCACACAGATCCAACCGACCATTCCTGTGATGTGATTATAGAGCATTGATTGCCAAAGAAATTAAGACAGCATTTGTGTCTCATGTCACATCATTTCATGTTCCCATTAGCAGCACTTTGGATGAAAGTACCGTACATGGATGCACATAGGATCCATCCAGTGGTGGCCACAAATGTCTGTCCTCATATCTCATAGTTGTTAAGATATTTCAGTTCAAAGTGGTGGACGGACTGACTGTCAGACATGTCACTCCATTGGCATGGCTAAAAAAAAAGCTGGTTTCAGCATCTTAAATGTGAGGATTTGCTGCTTTTTCTTAATATCATTGTAAATAGAATACCCTTTGGGGTTTTTAGTTTTTTTAATTTGAAGATGTCTCATTGGGTTCTAGGATACTGTGATGAACAATTGTCTCACATTCACTGCCAGTGAAATCTTTTAAAATGAACAATCAGATCAAATGTTTGATAAATCGTTAGCTGCAGTCCAAAGGCATTTTTGCTTTGCTGCACTGTGCTTTTCTGCTTAGTCAGTGGTGAAACTGGTTTTAGCTTCATACAGATCCATGTAGGGCTCTTGTTCTGATACATGTTATGCCAATTGTTTAAATCAATGTAGTTGTAGTACAGGAAGCAGATGATAGAATTGATCAATCAATATCCTGCCAATTGTTTTTTTATCTAATCTCCCTACATTGTTGAATGAGTATAGGGTTAAACATCTTATAAGAATCCCTGCCCTTCTAAGCCCCACCTGTCACTTTCCATAAAGTCACAACATGCAAGGAAGATGCCTCAGCCTGCCCCATGTTGCTTTAGTCTTTGGTCTCCCACAGTGAAAACCTAAGGAGGGCAACCAGAACACCCTCAGGACCTGTGTGTGTGTTGTGTGTTCATCATGAGTGTGTGGGTCAGAAGCAGGTGATCAGTGCATGCGTGTTATAGGTTTAAGGCTTGAGATGAGAGCACTTAATGTAGCATCTCCATCTATGGTAACATAAATCCATCTTGTCCTTATTCCCTCTCAGGCTTCATCTCTCTCAGAAAAGTGTAAAATATTACTGCACTGTGACCCAGATTAACAGACATGTGCTCATTCACAAAGGTTTATGGAAAAACAGGGGGGGGCAAACACAAAGAGAAAGCAGACAATAAAGGGAGGCTGTGCATTTTGTATCCATATGAATTATATCCAAGCAATCAATGCAAATAGAAACAAAGGATCAAAGCTTATAAAATAGAAAACAAACATAGTGAAAAATATGAAGTAAAAAGACAGCAGAGAACACTAGAAAAGGGGTTACATGTGGTTCCTGGAGAAATCTCATACAGCTGGAGAAAACACTGAACAAAGTGTATTATGATTTGAAGGTGACCTCTTACTATTTCTTCTGTGTACAATCAAAGAACAGAAAAAGAGTGAAAAAAGACTTCTCCCCAGGATGTTTGAGTATATTGTAACATGAAGACAGTTATCCTATTAACATCACTGTCAACTCACAGCCTAACAGACTTAACTACTCTGACGTTTAATTCAAACTCACACATTAGGATAGGAGAGGATTGCCATGCAACACAAACTGACAACCAGAGTAGCCAAGGTAAATACAGATAAAAACAGATTATTTTTCCTCTGAACCAAAACTGATGAAAACTGTGGAGCACATGACTGCTCATTCCAAGGATTTAGCAAAACTGGATCATATTTGACCATCCGTTCCACTAGCTAAGCTGTATAATCGTGCAAAATGATGTTGAAATATTAGATGCATGTTGACTGTTGTTGTTCTGGTGAAGCTGAGGTGAGCGGCATTTTCTCTCCCCATAGATTGATATTAGTGTTGCACCAAGAGCCCCACCTATTTAACTAAAAAGATCATTTAAATGTACTCAGATAAAGTTACTAAAAGCTGCACAAGACTTTACTCAAGTATAGCAGAATGAAGGAATTAAATGACTTGAAATTAAAGTTTTTTTCTGTCGAATTGTGTGCAAAACATGTAGTTAGTCTGCTGATTTTCAAAGCTAAAGTCCAAGGTGGGATAATACTTCAAGGTGGAACTGAATAGCTGGAAGATCACATTAAGACAAATACAATCTGTGTGCAGAATTGGTCTGCCTTGGTCTGTGTGCGTGCTAAAATGAAAAGTGTAAGATCCCATTTCTGCTTACTGGCTGTGCGGATTACTCACACCTACACCAAAGCTGTCTGGAACACCAGCAGAGAGAACAACACACTGCACAAAGAAAGTACACAGAGTGCAGATGAGTCATAATCTGACCAGTGTCATCCTGACCCAGGGTGAAGAATGAATCCAAATATAGTTTCAAATCAAATTTGGAGAGGGATCCGAAATGACAAAATTCATTCATAGTGGGAAATGATCTCATTGTACATCACAGAGAGCACTGGGTTGGACTTTAAATAGATACATGTTTACAAGCACTCTGCACATACTTAGTATTTGATGTACTGGACGTGCAAGCTGGTACCAGGCATTATAATCATGCTTTTCTCTTTCATGTCTAATATATCACCTAACTACAACAAAACTACAGTGAAACTACAGTACAACCTTTTCATAGAAGTTAATCTTAACACTTACAAATAATATATTTTACTGAATTTTACACCTCCAACTTCCTGTATTGTTTTGGGGGATATTTACAGATCAGAAAGTTACATTACAAAATGCTGCAACATCTTACAGAACTCAATAATGTTGGTGCTGGGTTCAAGCAGAATAAATCACATTTGATTATTCTCTATTTTCTCTTGTGTAAACACTGCGAATGGCTATGGTTTGTTTGGCATTTGTGAATACCAAAAGAAGAAAGAAATGCAGTAAGGCGAAAGCTGTAGTCAAAGCTAAATTCGCCTGCCAATATTTACTCATGCATTGTGGCCAAAAGCAAAGGGGACAGGAAATAGCATGGGGAGAGTTATAAGCAAATAAACACACAGAGTTGTTAATTATGTAGCTTTTTAACAATAACTTTACTGTGAATCCCATATCACTGTCCTGCACTCACTATAGCAAAGCAGCATCTCTCCTTCTCTGCTACTTGTATTATTTTGCTCTGCAGTTATAAAGAATATAAGCAAACAATATTTCCTGAATGAGAGGGTGGGCTCTCTCTCTCTCTCTCTCTCTCTCTCTCTCTCTCTCTCTCTCTCTCTCTCTCTCTCTCTCAAACAGGCTGGACACTGGAGAGCCAAAGTCAATCAAACTGGAACTTAAAGAAGTCGGGTCAAAGAGATTCACAGTAACATGAACCGGGTACGGTAATTTACGGTGTTTGTCTTAACCAACAAATACACTGAATACTACTAACTACTTTTTTCATCTTGTGCAGGTGTTCATGCAAGTTTACCATCAGAGAGCCGTAGGCAGCAGTCAAAAGACATGAGGTGATTGCCATATCACAACCCGAATATGATTACAGAACTAACAGACATGTTTGTATTGATTGCAATTACCTATCCTCGCCTGATTAGGAAAATCTAGATGAAGCGTGAATTTCCCCATTGTGGGATTAATAACTGATTTTGAATCTTGAATCATGGCTGCTAAAGCTACATCAGGTCAAGGTCTGATTAATAGTGTGCAAATGTAAATGCATCCACTGGCTTTCATTTAGCTCTGTTCTAGTCTCACATCGCCAGACCTTTCTCCACCGCACTGCAAATAAGGTCAGGGCCCTCCAAACATACAGTCCTGGATAGGAGAAAAAAAAAACTCTGGGTTGTTTGCATTTCTAATTAAATTAGCTGGATACATGGTTTAACATTATTAGCTCTTACCAGTGTACTGCCGTGTGTATTTTGTCCATAGACAATCGTTTCCAAAACGTCCCAGTTAGATAGTAAATACTGTAAACATATTATTTGTAAATCTTTACAATCATTCTCCGAAAGAACCAAGCAGGTCTGCCTTGTTGCACAATCCAAATGTTCCTCAAAACTTGCCATTTTCAGCGCGTAGCTTGCTAGCTCAAAGTTTGTTGTGGTTTCCCAAAACACACAGAGTTTTGCAAGGCGAGGGACATCCGGTGATTATTCAGTAAATGAAGTGTCGTCGATCCAGACTAGCTCTGTTCTACCCCTCAATGTCTCTGTCCTAAACATGCACAAGATACACCCTGATAGACACACTTGTGCAGTATTTTGAGTAGGTGCCGACTTTCAGTCATTGAGACTCATTTACAGTTTCCTTCTGCACCACACTGGCTTTTCTTAGGCAGCACAACTGACCACACACACAATCCATAAGGCACTCTGAAACAATTGTGTACATCAGCAGGAAAAATAATTGGATCCCAAAATAACTTCTTGCTCCCTCCACCTCCTTCCAAACATTAATGAAAGCCCTTAAATAAATGCAAGAGAAAGGGAGGATTGAGAGGAGACGAGGAACTGTGCTGAAACATTACAAATTGAACATATAACACACACACACACACACACACACACACGTCTTCCAGCTTTAGGCTTCACTACAGATGGGAGTAATCTGAGTTGAGGACCTAGAGTAAGGTTCTGCTGACCCTGATGTTATATAGCAGCAGTGATACCTGAAGGAGACATAGTGTGATAGCTTTTTAAAAGACAAGAAGGCCAGGAGGGAAAAGACCACTGGGGGAAACATGTCTGCCTCACCACCAGGGTTACTAACAACTGACACACCACACATCTGCTTTAAAGTCTGCAGTTGCCCGAGCGGACTGTACAGCCACCAATAAACTCGCTGTTAACAAAAGGAAATAGAAGTCATTGTCAAATTCGATAAAATAAAACAGATATGCACATATGTTCAGATGAGTTACAAATTACTACTACAAGTCTTCAGAAAAGCTTCATTGCTCGTTGGCATAGATCCAATAGATACTCTCTGTAACAATATATATTTCCTCATTTGGTGTTTTCATAATGGTGGTGGAGAGCACTGAGTAACCCACAATCTCCCACAGGTGTTAAATTGGTTTGAGATCTGGTGACCGAAAAGGCTATAGCATATTATTCACATCGTTTTCATCCTCATCAAACCATTCAGTGAACCCCGGTGTAAAAGCATCTGCATTTATGTTTTTCTACTCATTTATTCAGCTTTTTCCTTTAATCTGTAACCAGTCTGTATGTGTGAATAAATGTGTAAGCCCATCCAGTAAACCATAATAACACTGCACTCTTCTGGTAGAAATAGAAATTTCAGCTCTTCAAGTATTCACTCAATGACTTCTTAATAAGCAGGACTTTCTGTTTAATGTCAGTGTACCAACTCTCATGCCTTTTATTCATTTTCGCAATGGTTTTCGCAATGGTTCATTAATGAAGCAATTAGCTGATCGACAATAACATTTTCACTGCTTCTCAAATCCGAGAATTTGATGCTTTTCGTTGACACATTTGGTTTTCGGGCTGTTGGTCGAATAAATTATAACAAGTACTTTTCACTTTTTTCTGACATTTATTAGCTCGAATAGACTTAAACAATTAATCCGACAAAAATAAAATCAATAAGGAAAATAATCGTTAAAACTTTTGGAAAAGAAAAAGATGGGTATGCCTACAATGTCTCTATCATATACAATAATTCCTTAAAATGAATGGTCACAACTGTTTTCTAGGCACAAGATAAATTTGAGGGGTCATGAATTAATCAACAAGATAGGAAAGAAGAAGAAAAACATTACTGCTATACAAAAAATACTTTTTGATTTTTTCTTGGAGTTTTATCTTTTTAGGACTTCTGAGATGGTAATCTGGATCACTCTTTAATTAATGTAACATGTACAATCTGTCACAGTCGGTCACAAGGAGGCATTACTTACCTAAAAAAGGTTATG
This sequence comes from Sander vitreus, assembly GCF_031162955.1. Taxonomy (NCBI): domain Eukaryota; kingdom Metazoa; phylum Chordata; class Actinopteri; order Perciformes; family Percidae; genus Sander; species Sander vitreus. The sequence goes on from NC_135863.1 coordinate 8,635,028, forward strand.
AGCAAAAAAGGTCACCAGGACAGGACACACACATACAGTACACATATACGCACATACACTTTAGTGCAGCACCAATCAGGACTGATTAGCACTAACCTTTACAGCAGCTCTTATTTATCTAACTGAAGGGAATTAAACACTTGGCAACTCCATTTAAAGTTTTAAAATGTTAACATCACGTGCACACACACACACACACACACACACACACACACACACACACACACAGGACCAATCAGGAATGATTAGCTAGATAGGTAAAAGAGCATCTGAATTTGACACGACAGGATGACGACTGGCCAATTGGCTGCCTGCCAAGAACTGGCCACTTGCTGTTTGTGTATGTGTTATCTGAAACTGCATGTTGTACCTGTTGGTGTGTGTGTGTGTGTGTGTGTGTGTGTGTGTGTGTGTGTGTGTTTCAACAACAACTGTGCTGAAGGCATGGTGCATAAATAATGAAACAAGGCAGTGTCATCTCAACAGGCACTAATGCAGAGAGGGATACTAGAAGGATTGCTCTTTGCTCAGTATGACTGGGGGATCCTGTGGTCTGCTATAAAATAACTTTGTCTCCAATTAGCTGTACAAATTCCATTTAGTGTGAGCTTTTTGACTTCCTCACACTGCACATAAATTCCTCACATCAACACTGCAGGAAGCTCTGGGACAACAACTGACCTTCGATCATCATTAAGTGCTGTATCTATCTGATGTACCCAAGAAACCCAATATCCACATCAGCTAAAGCATATCCCTATCCAGTTACACAGATATTAACCACATAAGCAGGTATGCCTGCTGCCCCCTCCCCCTAGTATAGCATACAGTATATCTACTGAATGTGTCAGCAGGGGAGCCTGTGCACTTTAATAAAAATACATGAATAACACTAATCTCCACAGTGACAACTTCTCAGTAGTCTATATTAGTGGTGTCCCATAGTTGATCAGTGGTCCGTATGGATCAACACTCACGGTTCGGAATGCATATGAACTGCGGATCAATTGCAAAGTTTAACCATAATAATAGTGTGAAATGTTTACTGTCGCTGTTACTTAAAGTAGGCTGATGAATCTCTATGGAGGGTTGCCATCAGGGGCGTCAGACTGGGGGGAAAAAGGGGGACCGAATACCCAGGGCCCTCATATGCTAGAATGAATAGCTGTGGATGTGGGGAGGGGCCCATAGAAAATGCCTTTCTACAGGGCCCAGAATTTTGTGCTACGCCCCTGGTTGCCATGAACAGATACAGGCAACGCAATTTTCTGTTCACGTGAACGCCGCATGTTAAAATACGTTGTTAATATGGCACCGGTGCGCAGTATCAATGCTCCGAAACCGACGTTAGAGGCAACAGAAGCATCACTGCATGTCACACAAGTTAATTTGGCAGCAGGTGACGTTGATGTTAGCCTACCGTTAGCTAGCTGCTGGATTAAACATGGTTAAAATGCTGACAACTAAACAGTGTAAAAGTGTGTCTGTATTTCACTGTAGAGGATTCCAACACCGGGACGTACAACAGTCTGTTGCTAAAGCTATGAACTAAAAGACACAAACTAGCACTGGTCACAACACAGACAAAGACAAGACAATGACTAAAGGTTGCGTTTTCTTAAAACTGTTAAACCTCATGGTGCATTCAAAGTTATTGTAAAATACCCTTTTCTCATCCGTTTTTGTCATTTAACAGCAATTTACTGGTGAAAGAAGTTGTTATTGTTAAAAGTTGTTATTACAATCTTTTTTTTTTAAGATTATTTTTTGGGCATTTTTAGGCCTTTATTGACAGGACAGCTGATGAAATGAAAGGGGAGAGAGAGGGGGGAATGACATGCAGCAAAGGGCCGCAGGTCGGAGTCGAACCCGGGCCCGCTGTGTCGAGGAGTAAACCTCTATATATGTATACAAAGTTGTTATTACATTTTTAATAAATCATTTCAATTCCCCCCTTTTTTGTGCTCATCGAAAATTGATCCGGTTCGTGACTCAAAACAGTGATCCGTTCCGAACCTTGAGTTTTGTGATCCGTTGCACCCCTGGTCTATATCCTCGACATTCCACTTCAGGGATTGCTCCGGTGCCGCCAGATGCCTGTCTTTTCGCCGATGTCCGTTTCCTTCCGCTTTCTTTGTGTTGGAATGTTAAACTCCGGTGGATTTATAATGACTATGGTTAACTGCTCCTCAGATCTCTGCATGGTAAATTGAGACAGCTAGCTACACTATCTGTCCAATCTGAGTTTTCTCTTACACAACTAAAAGAACTTTGAATGTACACGTTCCATCAAAACACGTTCCTTCCGAGGCTGTTTTGGCTCTTGCGGAGCTTATCGCCGCCCATGATGATTGTGATTGGTTTAAAGAAATGCCAATAAACCAGAGCGCATTTTTCTCCCATCCTGGAATGCTATGTGGACTAGCCAGACCCTCCTCCGCAGTATGTGGAGGAAGGTCTTGCAAAGCGAGACTAACTTCTCAGGAACTAAGAAAAGCAGCCTTATATTTAGATTGATTGTCCATTGTGTTTTACATTGTGTCATAAACAATGGGCTTGTTCTGCTGCCATAGAGCTTGTTGTGTTTTATTGGCTTTTATTTTACTGTCCACTCACCATTCAGGATCAACCGGCGTGATGTCTATCCTGGGAGGGGCTCCAAAGGGCAAGGACGTTGGCCTGGTCATGATTTCGTCATCAGGTGTCCGTGACCTCTCCCCCTGACGCCATGACAACGGGGGAAGCTGTAGGTTGCCAGAGAAACGGCGTCGGCCACGGCGCAGGTCAACACCCAATGTGCAGGACGGAGATGTGAAAGACTCACTGAGGCAGCAATCTTGAGGCTCTTTGCAGTCCTGAGAAGAGAAAGAAATGAAGGAAGAAGTGTGTGAAATGTAGTGTGAATATTCATTTAGAGTCACATAGAGATAGACAAGTGGAAATTTATAGAGACACAATATAATACAATATGAAAGGAATAGTGCAGAACTCAACTTATCAAATGAGTTTTTCTTTCATTTCAATGAAAATCCCGTGTTTAAATTTCTGAACCACAACTTTTTTCTCCAGCTCATTAACTGTTTGCCCACTAAGGGGCGCCACAAGCCGGTTTCTGACTAAAGATGGAGCTGCATAAGTAAAGCAGTACACCTCAAACTCTCTGGTGACCTATTACAAAATGACTGACACCTCTTCTCACTTTTCCCAACCTGTTGTCTCAGATCAACTCATATAGAAGTATAGAATATAGTATAAAAATCTTAAAAAAACAAAATCTGCATCATAAAGTGGAGTTAGTAAAATATGACACTCATCAAACCTTTGAAGGCCCATATTCTGATGACTTAAATAAATGTCAAAACAAGATCTGCTAAAAATCTCACGAGTCTACTTTTTATTTATTTTTTCATCATGTCTTCACACACATATCTCTCCTCCAAAACCTCTACTCTTCCCTTCCGCCTCATTTACTGGTGTAATTTCTCTTGTTAGCGTGTGCTGTCTGTAGAAAAACTAATTGCAGGGCATAAATGGCATGTTTATTTCTCAGCTGCACAGTCTAATGTGATTAGATAAAAAAGATTAAAACTTAAACTAGGATTTTATTTCAGAATCAAATCCTGCCCTTCGTTCGAATCTAGAAAGAGGCTGGTCGCTGCCACTTCTATGTCTGTACTTGACTTTGGTGTTGTTTTATACATGAATGCTTCATCTCAAAGTTTACATGCACTGGACACTGTTTACCATGGAGCTCTGAGGTTCATCACTGGTATGAAAGCCCTCACTCACCATTGTGAACTGTATGAACGTGTTGGATGGCCTTCTCTATCAACACAGACTTCAACATTGGCATACCTTCATATACAAAGCTATTTTAGGTCTCCTTCCATCCTACCTTCTGACCTATATCAGTGTAAATAGTACCGGGACTTACAATCTTCGGTCCCAGGATCTTTTCCTTCTGTCTGTTCCAAAGGTTAGAACTGAGCTGGGAAAAAATGCCTTTAAGTTTGCTGCTCCCTCTGCCTGGAACAAGTTACAGAAATCCATGAAACTTACTGAGCTGGTCTCATTGGTCGCTTTTAAGAGGATGATTGACTTGGAGGCAGCCACATCTGGCTGCAGATGTTTTGTCTGATGTGTTTAGGATTGTGGTTGATTTTGAAAGATTTGCTGTGTCAGTTGTTTTATGTTTTTTGGTGTTTCTGCGTATTTTGTGTTTGTATGTACTGTATGTGTGGTTGTACTGCTGCCTGTCTTGGACAGGACACTCTTGAAAAAGAGATTTTTAATCTCAATGAGTCTCTTCCTGGTTAAATAAAGGTAAAATGAAAAAAATAGTGTGCGTTCATAGTTTTGAAAACCAGGGCTGTAATTATTCTCAATCTCAGAAATCATTATCAGTTTGACAAGGATTAAAAAATACCTCCTTTATACACTCTCAAAATGGAATAGCAGTTCTCACCTTTTATCCACAATTACTTCTTTTTTTTTTAAATCAATATATTTCCCCTTTTTTACATGGTTATTCAAAAATCTGTTAACCAATCTGGTAATGTTCTTTTTTTCCTAAGGCTACCCTTAAACTACTCATAACCTGCTTGTCAAATATAGGCTGCTATTTTTTTGGGAAGCTCAGGCTTGATGTAGGTGGAGTTAGAAGTTTAAATAGCTAAAGCTTTTTTAAAAAGACACCTCATGTGCTCAGCAGATGTCATAGTAAAACCAAATATACTGTATCGTAAATATAAAATCTATGTTATCTTGTTTGTCTCTCCTGGGTGAACTGATAGAAGCCAATTTCAAAAACCAGAGATGGGTCACTTTCTTTTTAGGGTCTTTAAAGTTGAAAATTAATGAGCAACTATTTTGATAATAACTTAATATTTCAAGTCATTTTCAAGTGAAAATGACACATTTTCCCCATTTCCTGTGTATTTCTTGTGACAATATATTACTTTTCTTTGTCTTATGTAACAGTGAATATATGTCAATATATTGTTCAGACAAATCAAGACATCTGAAGATGTCACATTAGGCTTTATGAAATTGTGCCCGACAATTCTCACTATTTTCTGACGGTTTTTAGACCAATTATTACTTGAGAAAATAATGAGCAGATAATTTGATCCATCCATCCACCCATTAGATATACAAGCTTTTCCTCGAGGGGGTTGCGTGAGGGCTGGAGCCAATCCCAGCTGACATTATGTGAGAGACAGTGACACATAGAGACAGACAAGACAAACCTCCACTCCTTGTTGATAGTGTAAGAAGATTCATACAGTAAATAACTGTGTTCTTACTCCTGGTCCTGTACTGTACAAGTCTAGTCAGAGTTGGCAGTTGTGCAGAGAAAAAATAAACGACCAAATAATTTGCCCTGATTCTATTTTTGAGCTTTATACCTTCTGGGTCTTCAGTAGTAAGTCCTTTCTCTGGTGAACACAGCCTCCCACTCTTAGTCCCACAACAGCTCTTCTTCGCCATTTGCCTTCCCCCGCTTACTCACGGCAATTTATGCATGAAGAATGTTATGCAGATATTTTTCAGTTGTACTGAATAAAAATTAAACTCTCATATTTCACAGTGTGACACTTAATCTGTGTTTTTGTATTTAGCCGTTGTCTACTTTGGTTTTCGTACTTGTTCCTATATACTGAACACTTGAATTTCACTAAGCTTGGTACTAAATGCTTTACATGCTATTTGTCTCTGTGAGTGCTGTTCAGCAATTCGGTACCAGAAACCATTATGCTCATATTGAATTATTGTACTTGCATAAGCACTTTAGATTTGTGCTGTATAGCACTGTGTTCCGTGCATTCACTGGAATTGGGTGTCTGCCATGTGTGGACTCCATCTTTGACTATTTTTACTGTGCATGTTTTCATTGTGTATGTTTAATTTTATGCCCATACTGCAAACCAGTTTCTCTCAGGGATTATAACATTAATCAATCAATCAGCCTGCAAACACTGTGGATTTGAGGTTTGGCAAGACAGTTTTTTGTGTCTTTGCTGTTTTGTGGCTTGTTTTGCATATTGCTGTAAATAGTACTTTAATCATCTTCATACATTTTTCTTTTCTTTTTTTTCCATCGCCTTATAGAAAATAGACAATGTTTGTGGAGTTTTTTATTAAGTCAAAACATGAAGCTTTATATTAATAAAAAATCTACAAGTGGAAAAACGTTAGACTTAGAAACTTTATAAAACACTCCATTATTCAGAAGTTACCACCAGGAAGTGAATACTCCTCAAGTCAGTACGTGAACAAACTATTAGCATGTCCTGCCCTCTAGTGGCCTGAACAGACATAATTAAAATGTTCTTTTTAAATCCAATGTTTGTTTAATTTAGGTACTGACTTGATGCACAGATTTGAATTTTCCCAGCACTATTTGGTAGTTTATGAATTTACTCTTTTAGTCAAACTTTAAGCATGATTTGGAATGTTTCTGATGTGCTTGATAAATAGTGAACCTGTCAATTATTGTCATTTCTCGATTAATATTTAAAGAAGCATCTAAATTTCACAGTCAACAATACATGTAATACTGTCTATACTTTAAATCCACTATTCTGGCTCATTCTTTGTCTTGAAGGTGATTGAAAACACAGCTGAGAAACAAATCAGCTTGGTAACTGCTGTTTAGAAGAGTATACAGTACATACATGGCAACCAGAAGAAATATGTAATGAAATACAAAGCAGTGAAAATGTGATTTAAGAAATTAAAATAGGCTCTGCTACAGTGCCCTCTTTAAGTATAAAAAAAGAAAGAGAAAGGAAACTATTGCCTTCCTTACTATTGTCATGAGTAAGGAGGAAGAGGCAACAATACGTTTCCTTGACACCTCAGAGAGGAGATAGTGTGGTGGAAAGGCAAGGACAAAGTGAGATATGGGAGTGATAAGAACTACACTGCAGAGAGGATAAAGAAAGGAAGATGGAGGATGGTGATTCTATGAGAGAATTAGATGAGAGAAGGCCCAGCAGAGAGAGAAAGAAACAACAATTTCATACAACACAAAAGGAATATGAAAGCAGAGTTGAGGACACATTCATAAAGACACAGATGGAGCTCAATATAAAGTGGCAATCATATTTAGATCAGATAATACCCCGCAATCACACTGAACAGAAATACAGACAGACGACTGCACCATGCTGGACGCCTGCCAATGTCTGAGCCATCGTAGCTCTTAAAAAGGCTTTGACGCAATAACCGTTTCCATATTTTTTTAATGGATTTATTTGTTTTAAGGTTTCAATTAATCAACTTCTTGTATCCACAGCAACTTATCGAAACGTATTGTCGCTGTCAGGCAGAAACCTTGTATGTCCATAGTGTGTCTTTTTTTTTCCTTTCATAAATCAATGCTATCGATCACCCTTTAAGTCTGTCTGTGAGTTTTACAAATATTTAAACAGACTCCGTCTGAGGTAAATAACTCAATAAAATGTTTTTTAAATAAGCCTTTTTTATCATTTTCTGAAAAACAACGATTTTGGACTATTGTTTTAACCCGACAGCGATGCTATTGTAGTTCATTTATGGCCAATGCAGAAGCCACCACACTTAACAGCTCTATTACATATGAATCATGATCTTTTGGAAAGTGTTAAACCGAAGGACATCATGATCGCACAATAGGCTAACCATGTGAGTCATTTCTGCTTTTCTTTATATAGAGTTGGGAGGTAGTGGAACATTTGATTGACTGAGAGAAGAAAGAGATGGAATTACAGTATGTGTGAATTGAAAGTCCTAAACCAATTTAAATGGTCTGACTCATCAGACTCAAAGCTGCGACAAGGCTTTTAATCACCTAATATGTTGATAAATGCAGAGATGTGACTACAGCTAGAGTCATTTGCCTATTATACTTTGTACCTATACTTTTTCACATATATCAGTTTGGATTTGCAAATCCATCGCTACGTTTGTGTGTTAAATCTTCCCAAGTAATTAGTACCTACTAGCTAACATATTACCTTTTCAAATCACCATTCAAGTCATATTAGCAGTGTTACAGTTACAGCTGGCAGTCACTGTAAATGTGTAAATATTCACTAACAACTAATGTTGATATGCTCATATTTTAAGCTGTTCTCCGAGGTGGTTTTAAATGGCACAGCATTATGTTGAAATGTTTCCAATATACAGTATGTTGTCAACCAGTAGACAAAGACTTCAGACTAAACTCTCACCCATCATCATAATTTTCTTCCAAAAACAAAACAGGAGTCTGACAGAGAAATCATTTTGCACAGTAAAAATTGAGGTAGGACTGCTGCTAATGCTAACCAACCCTTCTGTCCCGTACGCTACCTGCTGTCCTTGTGTCTGTGTGTGTGTGAGTGAGTGAGAGAGGATGGGTCAGGTGCAGAGAGGTCCATTAGACCATTAGCAGCAGCACAGCCTCCATGGCCTCTGCTTATTAGTCTCTATCACACAAACAAACACACACACACAAACACACAAACACACACACACACACACACACACACACACACACACACACACACACACACACACACACACACACACACACACACTCCCAGCAGCCAGATTCCAAGGCCTCAGCTGCTGGATAAGATTAATACAGAGACGATAATGTACCTTTGCAGCCTTGTCAACATTAAATATATACCCAGAATACAGCACACATCTGTCACAGCCTTTTGAGATTGTCCTCACCATAAAAGCAGTGGTCATTTGTTCAAACACCAACCTTTTGCTGTCATGTGATTTATGACTGTCCTCTACAGAAACAACAAAAACAGTGCAGGTTAAAAGCCACCTATGTTTATGAGAAGAGACCAAAGCAGGGAGGAGCAGGATGTCTTTCTACCAAGGCAAAAACAGGAGAATAGGATTTCTGTCCCATCTCATATAATACAGTACTGGTTTGGTTTCCTTTTACCATGAAGATGACTATTATCTAACTACAGTAGCCCAGTAGATTCATGATGCATAAAGAATGCATAGACATCGCTGTACTTAAAAACAGAGCGGCTTCTTTCAAGTATGTATAATGACTTCTTGGAAGTGAACGCTTTACCCTGGGTGTACAAGCTGAGATCTTTAAGTGCTGAATGTTTGTGTTTTAACCCGACCAATACTGAATTTTTAAAGCTGATACTCATATCAATATTTGAGAATTTTAAAATATCCATTAATTGTTTTTTTCCCCTTCTTTTTTCATATACAAACAACATGAAGAGTTAGAGATACATACTGGGCAGGAAATTTACTGTTAGAAAATCCACTTGTGAATGCTCTCTGGTGGACAAACTACACTATGTATGGTTGACACTGATGTTGATACTTCTAACCCAGTTTGGCATTTCTGTTCTGCAATGTTACTTATCAGCCAACATCTGCATTATACCAATATGTCTGCAATAAGCTAATATCAGCCGATATATCAGTCTGGAAGATTTATCTGTCTAGCTCTAGTTAGTAGCAGGGGGCGTGTGTAACCCTTTACGGGTCTGTATGGTTATACTGTAGCAGCCTGGTGTCGTTTTCATGTGATTTAATGAAGGTAAACACGATGAACAGCCGTTTGTGATGGCACTGTGCTCTTGAGCATCACAGGCTGGCTGAGTCCTGAACACTCCTTCCCTCCCCCCAGCCGAAGCTTCAAATACTGTTACCTGTTGGTTGGTACCGAAGCTCAGAAACCCAAAATTTGTGTTAGGGATAGCCCTACTTTCTATGAAGGTATATTTGGGAGTTTTGCTAGAAGAGAGACTTTTTCAAAACCCTCTTTAGAACAAAAACGTACTTTTGCGATTAACTTGGGATTAGTGAAAGTTAATCACTTAACCTCTGACAAACCTAATGTTACATTTGTCACTCCCTGTGAGCTGAAAACGACTGTAAACTATCCAATCTTCAAATAATTGCTTTCCTTAAACATCTATTTGTATTATTTATACATTATTATTCTCTGTTAATGCATCTCAGGGCATCCTCACCCTTCCCATTGCTCAGCCGCCCCCACCAACACCCCAAATCCCTCTGCACTCTTACCTTTTCGACACCAAGGCAACACCACAACAGGGTGGAAATGAGGAGATGAGCCTAGAAAACAACACCTGCTTCCCATCAGTTATAGAGGGGGAGGTATGGAGAGGGAAGAAAGAGAGCGCTGTATAAGGAATGGGAGGGAAAAAGGTCTGACAGACAGGAAAATGAGGGCATGAGAGGGTGGACTTGCAGAGAAGGGTGAGTAAAGCAGAGAGAAAGTGAGGGAGGGAGGGGGATAGCTGGAGCCTGAGACTGAAAGGAAAATGAGTTAGCGAGAGAAAGACTGAGGGAGGGGAGCATAGGGAGAGTAACTCAAAGAGACTGATTAGTATTGTATGAAATAAGGCATCTTCATCTACAGCGGAGCATAGCTTCCAGCAGTATGGACATGCAAACATGCATCTTATACAGTACACACTGTGCATTTGCTACACACACGGGAATAAAAGCGCCCACCTGTGCATGCACAACAAGCACACAGATATATGAGCACGATTGCAAATAAATTCATGGCTTGCAAAGAAAGGGTTGTTCGAATAGATGTACAGTATACAGATGAAGTTGCGTTTGTATGCTTATGTCTTTTCGTCCCTTTGGCTTCAACAACGTCAACGTATTTTAAATTAATCGGCAGATTTTATAGAAAAAAATGAAACAATATAAAACCTTAGGACAAATAAACTCCATTCAGTTCGATTTACAGGCTGCTAAAAGTGATGAAACATTGCCCTGAGGTTGCCAAAGGAACATGATATTAATAAACTGTTTGGTGAATTATTATTGCTGCTTTCTTTCTTTTATCATCATCTTTTCTTTATCGCCGTGAAATAGCCCAATCCCCGTGTCTCAGACAAGTAATAAAATAAATTGCCTACTTTCCCTCTATATAGCAAAATGTGATCCGTGATTAAAAAAAAAAAAATAATTGTCAGCTGGTTGAGCACAAGAAGACATTCAGTGTAATCTACTGAAGGCTATTTAAAAAAATGTCAGCTTCATGTATGTAGTACGCATGCATGGACTGTTTATTGGAGAGACATAGAAGACAGTTGAGATGTAACAAAGCATGAGAAGCAGATTGAGATCCAGGCTGAATCCATGCCGTTCCTCTGTTCATAGCTTTTTTGATTCTAAGAATAATTTCCTGCCCCATCAGGATGTTATTAAGCGAAAACAATCTTTGATTAAAACATGAAAGTCCTTTGTAGTTTCAGGCCTAAAGTCGATTCAAACACAAAGTGGCACAATTGTTTTACAAATAGTAAATTAACAAAATATTAATGTCTCTAAAATTACTCATACTTTATGACATGGTACAGGGCTGGAGGCAATTAAAAACAAGTTTTTAATAAGACTTTGTTCCAAATTTATGAAAAAAAAATAAACAAGAACAAACAAGAAAGGAAAACAAACATGAAATCAATCAATAAATAGGAACTGATCAAGTTCAGAACTCAGAAATCAGAAAAGCACCATCCATACCACCGATTGTGTTAAAGAATGACACAAACTGTGGGTTATATGAAATACATGCAGGGAACCAAGCACCACACTGACTACATAACAGGACATTCAAAGAATGACGATGCGTGAACTCAAGACACTGACAGGCAAAGTGCAAGAGGTCACGGTTTGTATAATCCCAAGGTGCCACGGGAGAGAAGACTTATTGTTGCTGTGGTAACCAGCACCACTCCTCTCGCCCTGATCAGACACGAGAGTGAGATAGAGACGGCGGCGGACAATTACAGTGTTTTTTTAAGACTGATATTGAGACAGTGGAGGGAGGTGAGATAGATGTCATTTAAGAGAGTGAAGAGTGAATGAGAACAGTTCAGAGCAGAGAGGATGGGAAGAAGGAAGATAGACAGTGTTGAACTGTTGCTTCCGCTGGCTAACATTCAACTCTCAGCTTCCAAGCTCTCTAATTAAAGATTGAACAGCTGTTCAGTTTGACCCACGCTTCCTGTAAATACAAGCTCAACTGCCGGAGAGGGAGAGAGAGAAAGTGCTGTAGAAGGATAGAGAAGAGATGGAAGCTAAAGAAGTGAGAGAAACTGACAGGGAAAGGCAGCAAGAGAGAGTCAGAAGGCAGGAAAGAAATACATAAAAGAACGAGAGGAGACAACTGATAAAAACAAGTTCTTGAAACAAACAACACCAGAAGCTATGCAATTTGTTTTTGCCTTTCCAAAATGGCAGGGGCGATTCTAGGATCAGACCTTTAGGGGGGCTCAGCCCCTAAGTGGTGGAGGAAGTACTGAATCTCAATAACCAGAGATATATTTACTTTAGTAAAAGTAGAAGTACAACAATGACTACCCTGCTAAAGTAAAAGTAAAAAGTACCTGATTTTAAATGTACTTTAAGTATTAAAAGTAAGAGTACTTGCATAACGATTTATTCTCTTAATGTCTATAGTCTAATAATTTAAAAAACAAACAGTGTGGACTGTGGCATTTTAATTAAGTTAGTTTTAAGTTAATGTAACTGTGCTTACCATCTGTGGCCAAGTTTACATTCTGACTTACAATTCTGGTTATCTATCAGGGTGATCTGCATGAAGCTCGACTTTGCATTATTTCCCACGGGACAGTGAATGCTGCACACATTTATTTAGCGAGAACACACGGGCTTGGACAACAAGTACGTGGCTTCGCAGCTGAGGAGGAATTAGCGGTAGTACCGGGAGCGGTATGCGCCTGGCCAATAAATGCTATTGAAGGGCGGGTATTGGCGTGGCCATAGTGGGATTCGTAATATCGCGAGCGGCATCGGGAGCTAGACGGCCGCTGCTGAAGGCTTCCCTGCGGACTGCAAACGTGTGACGGTCAGGAAGACGTTTTGTCAGGGGGAAAACTTATCAGAAAATGTAACAGAACGTTGTAGAAATGTAGTGGAGTAGAAAGTATAGATAATTGCTGCAAAATGTAACAAAGTAAAAGTCAAACGTATGCACTATTGATTGTACTTAAGTAAAGTACAGATATGTGAAAAATGTACTTAAGTACAGTAACGAAGTATTTGTACTTGTTACATTCCACCACTGGTTACAGTGCTTTGCAAAAGTGTTACCCCCCCCCTGCTAAATCAGTAATTTCATTATCTGATAATCTCTGAGCTAGCTACTGAACAACAACGTCAGCTAACGTTTTTTGACACTATTAACACTATGATGGAACTAAACCTGACACGTTATAAGTCACAGTAATAACCAATTTGACACAATGTTCTAACATTCAGCAATTTTAGTTGCTTACGTTTCAATTTGGGTTCTAATCTGCGCCATGAAATTACTAATTTCTTCTCTGGGGACTACCAACGTTAATCTTCACAGATTAGACTCAGCCAAAGGCGGGAGTCTGGCACAACCCCCTCCGATTAGCCATCACCACGTTTCTGTTAACCCTTTTCTTGACTGGGTTACAGGTGCATAGCATCAGCAACAGCAGCACAGGATATTAAACCAGTTTCAAGCCTTTTGAATCTGTAACTGTTTGTCCTCTGTCACTAACAGACAAGTTCGCAAACTCTAACTTGAAGCACTAAAACTGATTTAATAAAAAAATACCTAAAAAGGGTCTATAATCGGCAATGCAAAATGGTCCATATGAGTGTTTTCTGATCAAGACAACATTGTTTGTCAATGCCTTCCAAAACCGTAAGGTCATTATGATTTCCGTATGTGCCACTTCTATGGTTAGGGTTTGGTTAGGTTTAGGCAAAAACAAACTATTAGGTTTCAACAAATACGAAAAACAATCGTATCGGCCGATGCCTGTGCTCACAAGGCTGGTTCACAAAAAATGTTTGCAGACTTATCTGCAGGCAGCCTTCTCAGTGTAGCTGCTGTGGAACGAAGTTAGCCAACACTAGGGAAGGCCACTAAACTAACATTGTTTATTTTTTATTTTATGCAAGTTTACAAATGTTCATCCTCTCCATAGACTGTATGATCCTCTCTCCGAAACAATATTCTGCTATTCACTGACAAATGCTGTTGTTAAGTGCACCAAAACTCAATTAATGTTTCATTCACAAGTTGTTTTTTACGTCTCGTATTTTGATTATCTGTAGACATTTATTTAGTTGATAATTTGTTTTATTTAAAGTGCACTGCAGACAGTGTGCAGATCTACTTCAGCAAACAGAGACAATGCAGACAATAAAAATAAAAGTCAGTTGAGCAATTTTGTTAAGTTTATTAAATTGTTATATTTCATGAGATGTAAAGCAAGGGAAAAACATAATGTCGGCATTATATAGTGGCCATCAGCAGCCCTGCTCTCCTAATATCGATATTGGCCATTGAAAAACACATAATGGTTGACCATTAATAGAAATACACATATCTGCTTTCTTTCCAGGAGTTAGATTAGTAGATTGATAACACTCATGTCTGTGCCTTACATACAGAATGGCGCTGAAGCTCTTAGGAGCTTAGCTCATTTTAGCATAGATACTAGAAGCAGCTAGCCTGGATCACTCCAAAGTACTGTAACTCTGTCCAAGCATATTTCCAATGTTGAGCTACTGCTATAAGCTTAGAAAAAATAGTTATTTAAATATTTTGATAAAAGAAATACTTGATAGGTATTAGGAAATGTTAAAAGGAGCCATAACTACAGCAGATCACATCCTCCTTTGATTCTGACACAGAGTCATTATTAGCACAATCAGGAGCTCCTTGTCAGCTAAATGTAAACTTAGGTTGTTGTTGGTTTACTAACAAAAATAACATTTACTTAACCACAGCATTATATCACATTAACAACTGAAAGTTACTTATAGTTATATAATTTAATATTTAGCTTTGTAATAATAGCTAAATGAGTCATTTGCATATTTGCTGAATTAATTAGATAATGGTGATAACACCTCTAACAACTATTTGCTCAGCGTCATTCAAAAAATAAGCCCTCTAATAACACATACTGTAGATTTAAGGACCTTGCACATATCCTGGTTTAGCAGAAAACTTTCAATTCCAATTTAAAACTATTAATTCAATTATTGACATGAATCAGAGGAAAAGGTTAAATTAAAGTTTCAACCTCAGATGGATATTTTACAGGACTTTTACAGTAATGTTTGCACAGACACACTTCCCTGCAAACCTTAAGAAATAGATTGTAATTGAGTAAGAGAAAGGTTGGCCAAATGCTCAAAGCACATGCAAATCTGTATGTGCCTGTGGAGATCAGCATAGAAACACACTTCAATAAATATGCAGAGTCACATAACAATTGTGGCATGCATTCAAAGGCAAAGGAGCAAACACACACACACACACACACACACACACACACAGAGAGAGAGAGAGCTGATCAGATGAGAGCTGGTTAGCTGTGATCTGCATGGGAATGAGGTTATTAGGTCTGTGGAGCACAAGGCCATTATCTAATCTGTCCACCCCTCAGCACACCGCACGCACGCACACACACACGAATGTATAGAGATCAAATCCTTGACCATACTGAATCCTAATCACTTGCACATAAAGTACACAAACAGCCTACAAACACACCAACTTAATACAATCAAAATGCCAGTTTCATAATTAGCAAAATCATTAACACACACAATAACACTGACATATCTGCACACACTTCCACCACTCAAATCTAATCCCAGCTGAGCATTACCAGCGGAACCAAATTCCTTCTGTTAGAGCTGAAATCCAATAACTATGTCCTACCTTAGCACACTTAACCTCATTGATTCAGCAAACACTTAACGCTTTCACTGAAACATTAACTGTAAATACACAGGCTTCATTGTGCATGGCTACACACAAACCCACAACAAAGAAAGCAATCATTCTTGATTTGCTCATTTGTTGTTACAATAAAGAGAAAACCTCAAGAGGCCTTAAAACAAGTAAATCACAATTCCTTAAAGTTATATTAGCCATTTGGTGAACCACCTGGACCTTTAAAAGTAATATATGACTGGTTTGTACGCATGTCTTCATAAATTCATTTACAAGAAATTACTTTAATAATAACGTCAAAAACAGTGCAAGATCAGAAAACATTTGTTTATTTTAAAAGAAACAGTTCAACATTTTACTTATTTGCAAAGAATACTCAACACTTTGGGAAACATGCCTTTTCGCCTTCGTTCCCAGAGTAAGATCCATACTTAACTTAAGAATTGAGCTACAGGTGGGAGGGAATTATTAGCTTAGCATAAGGCTCTGTCCACACATTGTATCAAAGAGAAATGGAAAACCAATTTGTGATTTTAAGAGGAGTTTATCTAACCCTCTCCACAGGAAGGTATAAGTACAGTCTGAACTAACAGCTTGCCCAGATTCCAGTGCCAATGCTTGTTGCAAAAGGTCTCCCCAGTGACTACAGAAACCCAATACCAGGTGTGATATCAGGTGTGCAATCATAAATTTACTGAACCGAGTGACAGGTAACACCCACAGACTGTATAAAATAATCCACCACTTACCACCCACCACCCCTGGACTACTTTTGAGCTACAAAATCTGCATTGGAGAGAGAAGAAACTAATTATGTTCTTTATCCTCACATTCCTCTCCATTTAATGAAACAATTTGTTACCGACCGGCTCAGGTGTTGTCGGCACCTCAAACACACACCCTTAAAGGGCTGCGAGCTGCTCTAGGAACAGCCTGTTCTTGAAAAACAAACTCCTGAGTTACTCTACTGGATGATTTTTTTTTGCCAAAAGCACAACAACAGTAGCTTGGAAATCCAGACCCAAATCCGAAAGATTAAGGGTCTGGCACTGAGTAATGAAAATGGCCCAACTCGAGGGGCAGCACCAAGCATGCATTTGAAACTTCTCACTGCATGCAATTGGATAACACTATGACCAATCACAACAATACACGGGGTGACGTATCCAGAGGCCCATACACTTAGCTCGGCTACAAGCATCATTACTCAATGCCAGAGTGACTTGTTTTGTTTTTTTTAACCTTCACCTTCACTTTTTTAACCTTCACATTCACACAGTTACATATTCATACCTGGAAGCTGCCCAGTACAACCACAGTCTGATCTGCTGGCCACTGAGCAGCTCCACTGGAGCGGTTGGGTTTAAGGGCCTTGCTCAAGGGCACCTCAGTGGTGGTAATGAGGGAGGGACAAGCGCTGCTCTTTCACTTTCCCAACCAGATTTTATCCTGCCGGTCTGAGGATTGAATCGGCGACCTCCCAGTCCCAAGCTCGCTTCCTTAACCCCCCTAGGCGACCACTGCCCTCGTGAGAACTCTGGATTTCCAGGGTACAACAACAGCACATCATCAAAAAAAAGGAGGTAAAACTAAAGGTTTGAGAGTCAAGATAATAGGTGAAAATAGAAAGTGAAAAAGACTGGAGTGGAAACACAAGTAAGGTAATTAAGTGAGAAAAATAATCTATTCAAATGAAGAAAAAAGTGCACAAACATGGAGAGACAAAGAGAGAGACAGAGAGACTCACAGCCACTGTTAAGTGCACCTGCATATTTCCATTCATACAATATGAATTTTATACATCAAGTCAGGATTGACTTTTCAAGTATTTAAACATAAACACAATCTCTCCTTTACTTTTACCAAGTGCTTTGGTAGCCTTAACATGTTGTGATCCACATTTTCTCCTAAATCAAGTGCTTTCAGTTGTATAAACTAACCCATAAACACCTCTAAAATAGTACTCCACAGATTTAGCATTGCACTCCTAAAACATTGTCGGATTCACAATGGAGAGTTCAGTATCAAAAGTGAGCAGACCCAGAGATGGTGTCTTTATTTTTATTCCACACATCCTTCTTCCTTGCCAAAACACTTCAGTTCAGTGGGATATTAGGGTGTGTTACACTAGTTGTATCTAATGTAGCTTCATGCTAATCCACACCCGCAGTTTTTGGTTTATTTTCAAAATGGTAGTTACATCCCTTAAGGCAATCACACTTCATGCAGCTCCTTCTGGAGTTACAAAAGGCTTTATACAGCTTTTTTCATAAATGTAGTAGGACTCCTCAAGACATGTAAACTGACTCTGATGTGTAAAATCAGTGGAGTTTCCCTTTAATACTGCTGTAGTTGCCCCAAGGAAGATATTTGAGGGGAATCAAATCAAAAGTGCAGATTCTCTTTTCAGGTTTAGTACAAACGTAGTTGTGATGAAAACAGGCATTATGTTTTCTTGAATGAATTAGACAAGTTAAAAGATTAATATAATATTTTAGTAAGCTGTTAATATGCATACATTTAAGTTGATAGGGATCATTAGTAGATACAATTAGGACATAAGTGCAGGATGTGTTGTGCTTAGGTGCAAAAGGCTACACCTAACACAAGTACCTGGTGAGATGTTTAAACATCACGCCACATAAGACCTGTGTCAGAGTGAGGAAAATCAGAAACAGGTTAAAAATGGAGCAGGGAGAAGATGTGAGCTAACAAAATAGGAACTTTGCACAAGAGAGATATGATGGAGGAGGAGAGAGCCACCCAAACCACTGAAAAGAGCTGTCAAAACACAGGGTGACTAACAAAGAAAGTATGCCATCCTGTATTCTCTGTGGATGCGGAGAACATTTTCCTGTGTCCTGCCACACAGTCACAGTTTACACTAGAAACTACATGAAGTGTCCTGCTTTTGTCAGTAGAAAACTTGAGTCCACACTGTTTTGTATTACTAAGAACAAGGAATGTGTTTAGTTACGTAGCTCTCTATTCTTAGCATCCAGGCATCTTTCTTCACAACAAGGTCAATATTAACACAAAACAATCAAACCTCCAGATCTCCAGTGATGACACCTATCGTGAAAGTGTGTTTAATTTATCTCTGGCATATCCATCCTATTATGTAACTGGTGCAATGTATCGGGGACATGATGACTTACATTGTTGTGAGACACCATGAGAACACTCCTGCTCTTCCTCATCTTTCCTGGAGTCTCTCCTTCGCTGTCTAACCACAGCTTCACATGCACACCTGGAAAACACAAGTATACCAAAACAGGTCAGTGGATTAGTAATTGGACAATGTTTCTGGACAGACATATTGCTGCTGAATTTTTCAAATGCCACATTTCCATTGCCAGACTAGGGGATACAACTGTTTTTACTTGAACTTTTATGATAACCTAAACTAGGTATTTCTGAATACCAGTTTTACTTCCTCTTGCAGTATTTCTGCAACATTTTTTTCAACTTTTTTGGGTCGATACAAATACAAAAACACATGCACAAACACATTCACCTTAGTATCAAAATTGAATTGATGAAATATTGAATTTCAGTCATTCTGGTTAGTCTCCCTATGAGAAAGAGTAGAGCAAAGCAGTCAAAACAAAACAGCCTTGCCTTTAATATTGCTCCATGGAGGAGCCCCCAGCTAGTGATGCATCAAAACGTTAACACTGCTGTACAGCACACTGAAATCCCCCATGATGCACCATTATGCGATAATGTGCAGGATATTCGACCCCACAAAAATAACAGACTAATAGAGAGGCTGGCTAGCTATCTGGGCAACATGATCATTCCATTGCTGAACTCTGTTATATTTCCCCTTCCTACGACTCCCCAGTGTCAGCAAAAAGATGGTTCATGTAAAAAAAAAATACCAATTCTTCAATTATCAGAGTTTGATCGGAGCTGCAACGTTGGTAGTTTGAGAGTAATTACATTTGGACTGAAATGTACAAATCTATATTAATAGCAACAATACAATCCTTATTTACACACCCCTTATAGAACCAAGTTATTAGGTGCTTCCCAAATGGCAACATATTAGAAATCAACAGCAATAAAGGTCATGGAAAAGGTATCCGTAACAAAAGAAAATACCTTAAACAGAATAAAATAGGTACAACAAATTCCATGATATAAGATAAAAGAAATAAATAGACAGTTTAGGTAAAATCATAGAGATGTAAAACCCCACACAAATTAGGTTTTTAGTATGTTTTAAGAAGATATTTCAAATGTGATACAGACTTAGTCATTCAGCTTCACAGCCTTATTCAGCCTCAAGGCCCTGACTACAAAGGCTCTGTTCTCTCTCTTGTTAACAGAGCGTGGAACAGACAAAAGACCTCTGTCCGAGGATTTCAAGCTACGTATAGGGCCGATATGGGACTAAAAAGTAAAAAAATATAGCAAATAATCAATAAGACCTTGTATTCAACAGTCAAGAGAATTCCTGGCTTGAGTGATCCATTAATTTCCGATTCATTTTCTGTCGACCAACTAATCAATTAATCTTATCGTTGCAGCCCTACGAAGATGTATGTTGCAAATATGCACACATGAGCATCACAGGAACAAAAACAGCAGCTTACAGGGAGCATGGATAACTGATCAACACATTTTCAAACACTGATAGCTGAAAGAAATGTTTAAAAGGTTGTGTAGAACTGTGTGCTTGTTAAATGCGTTCTAGGCATTTCTCTGCCTTGTTGTTGTTTATCACTACCGAGTGGAATCATTGTGAGGAGCCATATTAGGACGTTAAAACTGTCAACAGTTGCCTGGCTGTCTGGCTGGCTGCACAGATTACACTGTCAGATGGCTGACAGGTGATGTGACAACAGGAGACGTGCCGTAGCATCCTCTTGTTGCAATAAATCAAAGATGGCAGATCGCATGTAGTGAATTTGAGATAACTTCAACAGACTTCGATTAATATACATTGCTGATAACAGCTCTGAATAGAGGGAAATGGAGATCGATAGAAAAGATAGAAAGGAAAAGCAAGAAGAAACCCTCAGTTATGTAGATTTTTTAACCAAGCCTGACACTTAGCCAATCCTTAGCCTGCCTAATAACCTGTCTTACACAAGTCGCTAACACATGACACTTTGAATATTGGGTAAATCAGACTCCTAAAAATCTGAAACACTTACTAGATTAATCATTTGATCCACAGAAAATTTGCAAAACCTTTAATACCTAATTAGTTGTTGAAGTAATTTCAAGCAAAAATGCAAGAAACATTCAGAGGTTCCAACTTCTCAAACATGATTATTTGCTGGTTTCCTTAGTCTTCTGTTATAGTATATCCTTTGTTCTGGGACTGAGATGTATTTGAAGACATCACCTTGGTGTGTGGGAAGTTGTGATGGGCATTTTGTCCTTAATTGGCCAATTAATTGACAATGAAAACAATGATTAGTTACAGCCATGATACAAATAATAATATAAAGCACAGAGAGTACTAGGGGTGGGAATCACCAGAGGCCTCACGATACGATATCGTCACGATACTTATGTCACGATAAGATATTGCGATTTTTAACATATTGCAATATTCTGCGACATATTGCAATTTATTACTTTTTTTCCAACTTCAAATTTTTCCCAATTTCAAATGATGCACCCAAAAGGAAAATTTGTCAACAACTGTTTTATCTAAAAAGATAGATTTCTCTGTTTATTCATCTCACTTCAATTTCATTGCTGCAAAATGGGATGGTCAAGCAGACAAACTGACCAACACATATGTAATAAAAGATCGACACTTGGCGTCTGTGTATCGATACAATGTTGCCACGGAGAATATCGCGATACTATGCTGTATCGATTTTTTTTCCCCACCCTTAGAGAGTACTGAATACAGTAACTTGTTTATTAAAAGTCTAAATTACATATCATAACTTTTGCACCAACAAGTAGGTCAGCAAATTGGAGTAAAAGATAAAGTATTTTTGGTAACTTTTTGCAGACTTCTTGAAATCACTGCACTTCACAGTGATTCACAGTGAGAATGATTCCTCTCTGGTGTAGGACCAGCAGCTTAGGCAGAGCTAAGGAAACAGCCAGCAAAAGGATGACAACTTATAAAATAAGAGAGTATGTCTATCTGAATGCTACTTGGTTGTCGGCCTGAACTGGGTCATGGGTTGTGAATAGTTAAAATGACAAACAACAGTATTGACCTTTATCTTATTTTGTTGCTAATTGCCCCAAATTAGAGCGAACAATCTCTGCTTTTGAAGCCACTGTAGGAATATCCTTTTAGATATGTTATGTAAATATAATAAGATTACACAACCTTTCTTGAAAAACACTGCTGTCTGAAAAATAAGCATTTAATCCAAACCCAAACTGTAAATTGTCATGTGTGCGTTCATGTGCATGTGTGTATGTGTGTATATGTGGAGCAAGGAGCGGATCTTAACAGACAAATGCACACAAATTTAAATGAATACACGTATCACACATTACTAAATTATACACAGTGATTAGCACCCATTATGTGTCTCTCAGCTCTTTATCTGATGTTTTCAAATAATCTTCCCAATTTTGCTAATCCTTATGAGTTTTCGCTCATGCCTTGGCAAATTATAGTTTTTCTTATTGTAAATTTTCCTCTCTATAACACGTGCTAATGAAACACTGTGCTAATGGCACATAATGCAGCCTTAATGGTTCAGCACACTTTAATTCCCCCAATGCTCATCATTCAATAGCAGCAGACAAGATTGAGTCCACAGCCATTGAGCCTCTCTCTAATGAGCCAATTCAGGCAGTCATTAAAAGGCCCTAAGAACTCATGAGTTCCTCCTGTGACCACCAATGGCGTATTTTTTTTATGTTTCCTTCCAAAAAAAAAAAAAGGAGAGAGGGTGAGTGGGGGGGGGGGGTTAGGGTTAGGGGGGGTGGGGTCTGATGGTAAAAAATGAAAGAGACTGTTTCAGGGGAAATTAGATGAGGAGTGGTTTAGAGGATGATATGATATGAAGATATGAAGATGCAGATGGAGAATTGTAAAGAGAGCTACAAGCAAACAGGTCAATGAGGATTTTAATGAAATAGAGAAAAAGCCGGAGGTTAAAGAAAGAAGGATTGAAGAATGAGATGTGAAAATAGGAAGCAGAGGAAGAGTCAGGGAGAAACAGCTAAGACGACTACATAAGGTCCATTTAAAGGAATAGTTCAACATTTTGGGAAATATGCTTATTCACTTTATTGCCGGGAGTTAAGTGAAAAGCTTAGCTTAGCCCAAAGACTAGAAACAGGGGGAAACAGCTTGCCTGGCTCTTTCCAAGGGTAACAAAATCCACCCACCAGCACCTCTAAAGCTCACTACTTAACCCGTTATATCTCCTTTGTTTAATGTCATGTGAAACGCTGAATTGTCATTTTCACACTTGTGCTAAGCTAAGCTAACCAGCTTCTGGCTCCAACTTTATATTTACCGTACACATGAGAGTGGTATCAATCTTCTCTTCTAACTCTCCACAAGAAAGAAATAAGAGTATTTTCCAAAAATGTCAAACTACCAGGACCCCATTTTCCCCATGTATTTGTGTCTAATAGACTAATGTGACCAAACATCGTTGAAATTGGTCCAGTATTGAGCGAGATCGCAATGACAGGCTGGCACGAACCAAGCTACAATGTAACCTAATAGGGCAATTGTGCAGCCTTGCTTTTTGTCCACTAAAAGTGATTTTCTTTTGCTACTGACAGGCTCAGATTGTTACTAAAAGTGTCTGACAACATTATCGATCTCAGGACGTGACTTTTTGTCCGAAGACAACAGTGTGAAGAGTCTAACGCCAGTCGAGAAGGCGTTCAGGATGTCTGTTGTTTCGAGTAGGCTACAGAAATTAAAGGGTCCTGTTATCTAAATGTTTGTCAGTGCCATGGCTCAATATTTAAATGATTTCGACAATGTGGGTGAGGTCATTACAGTGTGATGACCACCTGTATTCATTTGAGCCAGAGTAAAACGTTACGGACGGAGAGAACGACAGAGCGAGAGAGAGACACCGGGCGGAGGAGGGTGAAGCAGCGGCTGAAGGGCTTCGAGGCTCGGGATATTGGTAGTGCTTCCATGGGTGCTTTGCCCCTCTATGCCCAAAGAATATGTTGTCAGGAGTGGGACCTGTTGCTGTCAGATATCTGTGGTCTGGATGTGTCCAGTCAGTGGTATACCTCGGACACAACGCTGTGTCAACACGTCTTTTTCTCGTCTCGCGTTGCACTCTCCACACTGCTGTCTTCGGAGAAAAAGTCACGTCCTGAGATCGATAATGTTGTCGGACACTTTTAGTAACAATCTGAACCTGTCAATAGCAAAAACAATCACTTTTATTGGACGAAAAGCAAGGCTGCACAACTGCCCTACTAGGTTAAATTGCAGCTCGGTTCACGCCAGCCTGTCATTCCAATCTCACTCAATACTGGACCAAATTCAAAGAGTCTATTAGACACAAATGCATGGGGAAATGGGGTCCAGGTTGAAAAAACGGTAGTTACCCTTCAAGCTGTATGGAACCAGGGCAATTTTGTCATTCAGAGAAGGCATCCTTATTTTGTTACATGATAAGAAATCAAATGGTAAAGGACAGTTCATGCACTTGAAGCAGATGGACAACTTTCAGCTTGAACAAACAGGACAACCTTGACACCACGATTACATAAAAGCACCCCCATCACACCACCTAAATGCAGTGAAAGAGCAAACACTACGAAAGAACATGCAATATTTCTTTTAAAAGCATTAGAAATGAATGTTTCTTGCCTGCGACAAGAGCTCACTACGAGTCAACACCTTCAACAGATAATGAATGTGTATTAAAATGAACTTTCACAGTGTCATTTGTCTAACATTTACAGCAAAGACGACAAGTAACATTGACTGTTGTTTGCTGCTACTAGAAATGTTTTCCACAAGGTGATTTCGAGGATAGCTCAAAGGCATGTCAACAACCCTTTTATAGTTAGCAAAAGTTGCTGATGGATGCTGGATTTCTCCAAGACAATCACTTTTCAGGAAACAAGGATTGTTCAAATAGATGCAAATGCATTTTTTGGAATGAATGTCTCCACTTCAAGGGCATTAATGTATGCTGTTCATCACACCCCCAACCGGCACAGTCACACACCGGCTACCAAGAGCCTGGGTCTGTCCGAAGTTTCTCCCTAAAAGAAAGTTTTCCTCACCACTCAAGGTTTCTGCCTAAAGGAACTTTTTCCTCGCCACTGTCGCACTAAATGCTTGCTCTTGGGATAATTACTGGAATTGTTGGGTCTTTGTAAATTATAGAGTGTGGTCTAGACCTACTCTATCTGTAAAGCGTCTTGCGATAACTCTTATGATTTGATACTATAAATAATATTGAATTAAGGTGAATGACATACATTAGGTAATTAATGCGAGAAATTATTAGTGGCAAGGCTTCTTTGTAGGGATGATGATCTGTTCCAGTTATCACCATTAGAAGACAATTAGTGAGTACAGATGACATTTGTGTTTCAGAGCACATCTGAAAATTGACTGCTTTCCATCTGTGCTTGGCAGCACAGATGGAAAGCAGTTTATGAACACAGATTAATGCTGTAACCTCAGGGGATGAAGCACAATGGTACAAACTAACAAGTAGTGTGACGTGTGTGACGTGTGTGACGTGTGTGTGTGTGTGTGTGTGTGTGTGTGTGTGTGTGTGTGTGTGTGTGTGTGTTTTGGAGTATCCTAATTAGCATTACTTCTGCCTAATTAAGAACATTGGGGCAGACAGGTGTGAAGACAGAAGACACACAAACAACACCTTCAAGGAAGCAAACTAACCTGTGCTAAAGAGATCATTTTTGTATTGTATTGCATTCAATCATCATTGATTAAAAGTGTCTAAAACGAGGAAGCTCTCTGTGACATGGCCTGAGAGAGTGTTGCAGAGATGTTAACTTTGAGCTTAACACATTTTTCAAAGAGGCAGCAAAGACACTGAATTCAGGAGCCACCTTTTAAAAGGAACTCTGAACAGAGTTGTGGAAACTCTTTTGCTTGGCAACAAACCCACACATTAAAGAGTTTGGAAAACTGTGATAATGGGTCTGTAATACTGAAATTGCAAAGCAACTTACACTGCTGTGATTGCATTCATATTCATGAAGGGTATACTTTTCATATTTTAAAGGGAGAGTGGCTTGCTACAAGTGTTTCTTTAATTTGTTTCTCTCATTGGTTTTCATTTAACATTTTTTGCATTGATTACATTCTGAACACAGTAATATGCTGCTGCTTTGTCTAAACCAAATAGAGGTGAAAGAATAAAGAAACGCAACGGGTTGACGAACAAGCTTTACTGCATTTTTTCCTGTTGCTGAGGACTTTGCAAATTGTTGCAGGTCCCTTGAGAGTCTCCTTCTATGTTTTTTGTTTAACACCTAGTTCAAGAGGTGACTAAACCTCTTGACTCTCTGCAGCTCAGTGTATGCGCTGCAGCTCCACATCACTCACTGTTTGGAAGAGCAGACTTTACTGGCAGGTGTACCTAATATGACGGCTACTAAGTGCAGTATCTTACTGTGCAAACTAGAGAGTAGCTTTATTAATTTCTAACTAAGTGGTGCTTGACTATAAGGCAAACATTTCCTCTCCAAGCCATTACTCAGTCAATTGATCATATACAGTAATGCCGGGAAAACTCACCCAGTCTTTCCCAAATTGCAGTTCACAGATACTTAATTTCAAATGTTGCACAGGGAGACAATTTCAGGCGACAGGCGTCATGGCAAAATGTGGCATGGTGTTCTGTCACATCTCATCTTGTATCTCACACACTCGGGTTCACATGAAACAACATCATTGGAAGGTGGCTTTAACAGAGCATATCAGCCTAATAGAGCGCAGATAACAAGCTCTATGCCTGCCTGCCTGACTGCCCTGTGACAGTCTGGCACAGTGGGACGCCTGACAGAGGGGAAGCAGGATCTGAGCAGCTGGCTGACTACCTCTCAGTTTACCCATCTTCTGGTCCTCATTTATGTAACCTGACTTTAAAAAGGGGCTGTACTTAAAATACTGAAAAAACAGCAGGCTGGGATTGCCTCCACACGGCTCTCACAGACCATACCACAAATTAACATGCACTCGTGGCTGGACAGGCTATCAAAACAAAGAAAAGAGAAGTTGGATTATAACACACACACAGAGGGAGTGTGACTTCATTCTCTGCTCAGGATGCCATTACTCCACTCTATGTTAACATTAAACATTTGTTTGATGCTATATTAATGTGCCGAATATCGAGTACAGCCCTTTTAAGTTAAGGGCCTGAAACGGTCTGCTGGTCAGTTGCTTAGGTCTGTTCTATATACAGTAGTTTTCTTCTTCTTTCTGCTTAAGAAGTTAAGCTTGGGAATTTTGGTGACAATTTTGTTTTTGCCACAATTACATTGCAATGATTTTTTGTTGTTGTTCAATTAAAGTTTAATAGAATTTTTAATAAATGAGTCAACTCATTTAATTAAACTTCAACTCAACTAAATAGTAGATTTTTTTCATTTCTATTAGAAGGCTTAACAATTCTGTCTGCTTACGATATAGTCCTTCTCCGGGAACCATCACCTTATCGTGGTGGAGAGGTTTGTGTGTCCCTATGAACCTGAGGGCTGTGTTGTCTGGAGCTGTGTGCTCCTGGTAGGGTCTCCCAAGGCAAAGTGGTCTCAGGTGAGGGGCCAGACAAAGAATGGTTCAAAAATCCTATGAAAAATCGAGGAAGGGATGAAGTGACCCTGCCCGGAGGAAGCCCGGGGCCCCCGTCTGGAGCCAGGCCCAGATGGAGGGCTCGTCAGCGAGCGTCTGGTGGCCGGGTTTGCCACGGAGCCCGGTCGGGCACAGCCCGAAAAAGCTACGTGGCGGACATCCCTCCATCCCATGGGCCCACCACCTGTGGGAGGAACCGCTGGGGTCGGTGCGCTGCCACATGGGTGGCAGTGAAGGTCAGGGGCCTCGACGGACCAGACCCGGGCAGCAGAGGCTGGCTCTGGGGGACGTGGAATGTCACCTCTCTGTGGGGGGAAGGAGCCGGAACTTGTGCGGGAGGTGGAGCGCTACCGGTTAGATCTGGTGGGGCTTACCTCTACGCACAGTCTTGGTTCTGGAACCATACTCCTGGATAGGGGTTGGACTCTTTTCTTCTCCGGAGTTGCCCAGGGTGTGAGGCGCCGGGCGGGTGTGGGGATACTCACAAGCCCCCGGCTGAGCGCCGCTACGTTGGAGTTTAACCCGGTGGACGAGAGGGTCGCTCCCCTACGCCTGCGGGTTGTGGGGGGAAAACTCTGACTGTTGTTTGTGCATATGCACCAAACAAGAGTTCAGAGTATTCGGCCTTCTTGGAGACCTTGAGTGGAGTCCTGCATGGGGCTCCAGTCGGGGACTCCATAGTTCTGCTGGGGGGACTTCAACGCGCACGTGGGTAATGATGGAGACACATGGAGAGGCGTGATTGGGAGGAACGGCCTCCCTGATCTAAACCAGAGTGGTTGTTTGTTGTTGGACTTCTGTGCTAGTCATGGATTGTCTATAACGAACACCATGTTCGAACATAGGGATGCTCATAAGTGTACTTGGTACCAGAGCACCCTAGGCCAAAGGTCAATGATCGATTTTATAATCGTTTCATCTGATCTGAGGCCATATGTTTTGGACACTCGGGTGAAGAGAGGGGCGGAGCTGTCAACCGATCACCATCTGGTGGTGAGTTGGGTCAGGGGTGGGGGGAAGACTCTGGACAGACCTGGTAAGCCCAAACGGGTAGTGCGGGTAAATTGGGAACGTCTGGAGGAGGCCCCTGTCCGACAGACTTTCAACTCACACCTCCGGGCGGAGCTTTTCGTGCATCCCTGTGGAGGCTGGGGGCATTGAACCCGAGTGGACAATGTTCAAAGTTTCCATTGCTGAAGCTGCGGTGAGGAGCTGTGGTCTTAGGGTCTTAGGTGCCTCAAGGGGCGGTAACCCACGAACACCGTGGTGGACACCGGTGGTCAGGGAAGCCGTCCGATTGAAGAAGGAGTCTTTCCGGGATATGTTATCCCAGACGACTCCGGAGGCAGTTGCAAGGTACCGAAGGGCCCGAAGGGCTGCAGCCTCTGCCGTGAAAGAGGCAAAGCAGCGTGTGTGGGAGAAGTTCGGAGAAGACATGGAGAAGGACTTTCGGTCGGCACCAAGGTGCTTCTGAAAACCGTTCGCCACCTCAGGAGGGGGAAGCGGGGAACCATCCAAGCTGTGTACAGTAAGGATGGGACGCTGTTGACCTCAACTGAGGAGGTAATAGGGCGGTGGAAGGAGCACTTTGAGGAACTCCTAAATCCGACTAATACGCCGTCTATGGTAGAGGCAGAGCTGGAGGATGAGGGGGGGATTGGCATCAATTTCCCTGGTGGAGGTTGCTGAGGTAGTTAAACAACTCCACAGTGGCAAAGCCCCAGGAATTGATGAGATCCGTCCAGAAATGCTTAAAGCTCTGGGTGTGGAGGGGTTGTCTTGGCTGACACGCCTCTTCAACATTGCGTGGAAGTCTGGGACGGTGCCTAAGGAGTGGCAGACCGGGGTGGTGGTTCCCCTTTTAAAAAAGGGGGGACCAGAGGGTGTGTGCCAATTACAGGGGTATCACACTTCTCAGCCTCCCCGGTAAAGTCTACTCCAAGGTGCTGGAAAGGAGGGTTCGGTCGATAGTCGAATCTCAGGTTGAAGAGGAACAATGCGGATTCCGTCCCTGGTCGTGGAACAACGGACCAGATCTTTACTCTTGCAAGGATCCTGGAGGGAGCCTGGGAGTATGCCCAACCAGTCTACATGTGTTTTGTGGATCTGGAGAAGGCGTATGACCGGGTGCCCCGGGAGATACTATGGGAGGTGCTGCGGGAGCACCGCTAGACGAAAAGAGAGCTGAGCCAGAAGGCAAAGCTCTCAATCTATCGGTCAGTTTTTGTTCCTACCCTCACCTATGGTCATGAAGGCTGGGTCATGACCGAAAGAACAAGATCCAGGGTACAAGCGGCAGAAATGGGTTTCCTCAGGAGGGTAGCTGGCGTCTCCCTTAGAGATAGGGTGAGAAGCTCAGTTATCCGTGAGGAGCTCGGAGTAGAGCCGCTGCTCCTTTGCGTCGAAAGGAGCCAGTTGAGGTGGTTCGGGCATCTGGTAAGGATGCCCCCTGGGCGCCTCCCTAGGGAGGTGTTCCAGGCACGTCCAGCTGGGAGGAGGCCTCGGGGGAGACCCAGGACTAGGTGGAGGGATTATATCTCTAACCTGGCCTGGGAACGCCTCGGGATCCCCCAGTCGGAGCTGGTTAATGTAGCCCGGGAAAGGGAAGTTTGGGGTCCCCTGCTGGAGCTGCTACCCCCGCGACCCGACCCCGGATAAGCGGATGAAGATGGATGGACGATATAGTGAAAGTTTGTTTTTATCCGACTATGACATTAACTAATAATCACTATTTCCATTTTATTTCCAGTTATTCCCATGGAAAGTTTCCAACTTGAATATTCCTTGAGTGTTGCAACCCTTGTTCTACCTTTTTCTCTTTGTTGATTTAACTTAAGGAGTTAAAGCCTGTAAGGTGCTGTATATTCTATATCCACGACGCTCCACTTCCGGGATTACTCCACTGCCACCGGAATTTCCACCGGATTTTACTCTTTTCGGCCAGATGTCCATTACCTTCCGCATCTTTGTGATGGAATTTTAAACTCCAGTCGATTTATGAGGACTATGGTTCACTGCTCCTCAGATCTCTGCAGGGTTAATCTAGACAGCTAGCTAGTAGAATCTGAGTTTTCTGTTGCACGACTAAAACAACTTTTGAACGTTCCACCAAAACAAGTTCTTCCGGAGGCTATTTTTCAGCGACACCGTGACTCCGTCAGGCGTTTAGCGCCGCCCATGAAGATTGTGATTGGTTTAAAGAAATGTCAATAAACCAGAGCATGTTTTTCTCCCATCCCAGAATGCTGTGTGAACTAGCAAGACCCTCCTCCGCAGCGCTGTGGAGGAAGGTCTGGCAAAGCGAGACTAGGTGCTGAAAGACTCAGAGGCACTTTTAAAACGAGAATTAAAGCTATAGTGTACAACTATTTTATATTAATGGACATCCGTTACATTCAAGCCATTACTAAATGAGTTGATACAAAGCTAATTAATCCTATCAGCTCCACAAAACTCTCTCTGTATTTCTCAGTATGGCTATGTTTACAAAATGGTGTAGTCCGGCAATCTTCGCGAGCAGAAGTTCGAGTGAAGATAATTACGTCTTCTGAAGAGTCCATCATGTATTTTTCATCCTATGTGTCCTACTTGGTTACAAGCAACTGCGTGGAGGAGGGGTGTGGGTGGTGTGAGATCATCGAAGGCTTGCGTCATGTGGATGCAACGACAGTGTTGTTGTCATAACTTAGAATTCCTCATTAGGGAGACAAAAACTGCACACTATGGCTTTAATGTCCCAGTGAAAATTTAAGGTGGAAATGAAAGGAATCAGATGCTACAGGAACACAGTAGCATTCAGCCTGTCTGCATTCATTCAGTCATTCACTATAATCGGTCATGCTTTTGCATCATGCCAGTAGACGGAAGGCACACGACAACAAACAACAATAACAAATCCACTTGATCACATTTTATGCCCCATCCCAATCAGAGTCCCTTAAGGCTTTGTATTCGCCATGACTGAATCCAATATCTATTTTTATATTGTTTGGCATTGTTTCCCTACATAATAAATCATTTGATTCCACGACTGGTTCTGCAGCGTGATTTCTGGCACCAGCAGAAAATATCCAGATTGCTCCACATTAGAAAATCTTTACCTCAAGTTTTTGATCATCATAAGTCTTTATGTATGTGGGTGCATGATTGTGTCTCTTTGTGAGTGAAAGGGAGACAGCTACAGAGGGAGAATGTGCACACACTAGTCTAAACTTAGCACAAAAAGTAAGTAAATTTGTGTTTGGTGGATTATTTCTCTGTGGTAACAATGCTTTTTGGCAACAAATCTTATACCGTTGGAAAGCCTGTTTAATTCCCTTTCAAATGGTGCCCCATTTGTAACGAACATGCATTTGTAGGATGAGCAGCAGTGCTGAGTATGTGGGTTGCGCCCATGAAAAATTTGCCAAATCTTCTCTGCCAATGCCAAACAGCTTATTCTGCCATTGACTCGTTTGGTGTTTGGTGGATTGGATGATTGAAGTTTGAAGAAACAAGACACATTGGCAATTGAACAATTTATTCATTTCACAAACAGGAGCCTCAGTAGCGTGTGGAAGAACCATACACAGCCACAACAGCCTGGCACCTCCTCCTCATGCTGGTCACCAGCCTGGTCACACACTGCTGTGGGATGGCATCCCATTCTTTAACCAGCAGTCCTGACCTCAACCCCATTGAACACTTGTGGGATCAGCTTGGGCGTGCTGTTCGTGCCAGAGTGACCAACACAACTACGTTGGCTGACTTACGACAAATGCTGGTTGAAGAATGGGATGCCATCCCACAGCAGTGTGTGACCAGGCTGGTGACCAGCATGAGGAGGAGGTGCCTTAAGTAAGTAATTGTAAGTATTTCTTATCCGATTACTCGATTAATTGATGGTAGAATACTCGATTACTAAAATAATCAATAGCTGCAGCCCTACTGATAACGTGATGCCCGAACAAAACAGCAAACTCTAAGAACAGTTTGAGCATTCTGATTTGTTATATTAATTAATACTCAAATACTCAGAACACCCTTAATACACAATTTAATCCTCGACAGATTCTGAATCTGGTCAAATCCCGTGGAAACATTCAGCATTACGTGCATTATATTGAGGACATTATTTTATCAAACACTGCTAACAGAGACAAGAGGAAGAGGGGGTGGCAAACAATGGAAGTTCATGAGTTAGTCACTCCAGATCAGTGAACAACTTCATATATATTAAATACTTGCTGGTAGAATTGTTATTCTAAACGTTTAACAGACAAGATTTTTTTTTCACCCTCTACTTTAATTCTGTTTTAAAAAATCCGGATATATTGGGCTCTGTTTCAGCAGAGCAAGAATGCTCTCTTGAGAATATGCATATACATTTCTATACAGTATAATGTAAATGGATTGTAAGGATAGGAATCTATTTTTATCTATTAAGTTAGTTATTAGCCTCGTAAAAAGCTCAGTAATACTTAAGTGTTTCAGCAGTAGCCTACTCCTGGTTTACTGCAGGAGAAGCTCAGGCTGACACAGAGCAGCTTGGTAGTATTTCATCATCTATTTAAAGACATAATTCAGTTTTTCTTTTACATAAGGTTTACTGGCTAGAAGTAACACTGAAGCATTGCATTTTATTAGGCTACTGCAGATACTACAACATGGCATCCACATAAAGAGTTTTTTTTAAATAATACAATATTTGTATTGCTTCATTTTCTTGTCACACCTCTATATCATAGAAATACTTTATGAAGGTTAAAACTCAGTTTTAGTGCTGTTATCTTAGATCTTTTGTTTGCCAACACCACTAACTCCTGTTTATTTCTGTTTGAGAGTTTTCCTGTTTGTAATATTTCCGTCCACAGAATCTGTAACCCAACATGATCAATCATTAACATTGCTACCAGTCAGCAACTCATACCATTTAATGTCTAACATGTTCATGGGAGCCCTTTGGAGTGTAAAGGCAGCACTGCCGGAAAGGAGCCTTACGGGGCTTTTTTTAACTGCTCCTTTGATGCATATGGAAAGACAAGAATCACCTTAATGCAAAGTAAGACGCAGTGCATTCTTTTAAGTTAAAAATGCTTCAACTTGAGTAAAATATTTGTTACTCTTCTTCATTAATGTGCAGAGACTGGGGCAAAACTGGAACGATTATTACCCAGAGTTAGCGGGTTGTTTAGTCATTCTATATAAAACGCTTTATCCACATGCACATTAGGAACTTCACACAATACAATGGGTGGGAGTCCCTGACAGGATACTTTGGTTAGCGCCTAATTGGAAGTCAACACACTGGGTAATTACCGCCCTCAAACAAGAGGCCTTAGGTTTGTTTTACCCAACACAGATAAAAAATAAAATTGGCTGCATTGTCACGGCTTGGCATGAGATTGGCACAAATCTACTCCAAAAAAACAAACTTGGCCACGTAAGCCGCTTTCCGACCAAGTAGTTACAGGAACGTAGTTATAGGAAAAGTCAACTTCTAAACAGATCTACTAACTACTCTCCCCCAAAACCGTTTTTTCCAAATGCATTCGCACTGGCAAAGTGGTCATAGGGACTGTAGGAGGGGTAAGGGAGTGACGCAAGCACAGCAACGGTCTTTATAGCGGTAAAATCAGAAAACAAATACACCAAAAAAAGTATGAACTAAATACTAAATCTAATGTATATAGCATGTGTCATAATTTAAACAAGTCTCCCGAAGAGAAACAGGGTTTTCGCTCTCTCCCCCCCGCCTCTGCCAGCTGCGCTGTGGACGTGTGTGTGTGTGTGTGTGTGACTGTGCGACGGCCGGCGAGCCGCAGGACACTCTTGTGGAGTTTAACTCCAAAAAGACAGTTAACCACAGGTTCCATGACCTATGATGGACATGTGTTGTGATATTTAAACAAACAAACAGTCAACGGGCGAAATAAAGCTCTTATTTACGAGACAGTCTGAGAGACTTCCAGCCACAGCGGGTCTCTGAGCATGACTGGCGAACGACGAGCTAGCGGTCGGGCAGGTGCCTGCTGGCTGTCGCCTCACTTCATGGAGCTCTTAACTCCAAAAACTTTGAAGCAAATTGTCAATCTCGTATAAATCTTCGCAAGACTGCCTATTTTCGAAATCTAAACATTTCATTTCTCGCCTAAAACGTTGTCAGAAGTGAAATTAGTGATGAATTGTTAAAATTGTCCCGTTGTTGGTCTGTCCGTAACGGAAACCCGACTCTCGTTCACCTAGGTTCATATGCTGAAAAGGGAACAGCGAAAAGACCCTGCCCTGAAGTAGGAGCTGAAAGAGTTACATGCGGCCAGAGGGACTTAAAAATCCCCAAATTGGTCCAGTCGGAACATGAGAAAAAAAGGGTTCTAGGAATTTTATGTTCTAGGAACTGCAAAAATCCCTCCAGTCGGAAAGCGGCTATAGTGTAGCAATGCAACACTGTTTCCTATTAAACATGCTATTAAGGTGACTTTCATTTGTTTCTGTTGTCTATAAATTTTAGTTTGTGTGTTAAAAAGTGTCCGCAAGCTGCTGCTGCTGTAGTGCCATTATTTATCTTGTCCCCTGGGCTGAGATATTAGCACATCTTCTACTATATGAGAGCTTGTGTTTACTCTGGATTTATTTATAAAAAAAAAAAGGAACAGCTACCATACGCCAAAGCTTAAATCCACTCATTAATTCCCTGTCCAATGGAGACAGTTCTCCACTCTGTTGTTTCAGCAACTGCCCCAAAACGTTATGTTACTGAAACAACATGCTGTTGCAACTGCCCCAAAACGGTATTTTTACCTTCAAGGGACAAACCCCTCTAACGGTTATAGGAATTATGACGGGAGCAGAGGAGAAAGTCTGGTGGTGTAATTGTATAGCAACAAATTTCACATAGGTAGGAAGTCGGGGTAGATAGATGGGTCAATAAAACACCAGACTCCAATGGCATTTTCACGAGCCTCCTCCATTATTATGTCTGTATGTGGTGTGTATGTGGCAGATCAAACCCTAACCATAGGAATGCGGTTTTTGAAGCCACTAACAAATGACGTCCTGCTTATAGGAGCCTCAGATCAGAAAACTAGTACATGTTTTGTTCTAAAGGGCATAGAGAAACTACATATTTGTTGTTTAATAAGGAGAACTTGATGGTCGTATAGCAACTCTAGTGGCCTTCTCATTATAAATACTCCATTGCAACAGTTACCAAGTTAACGGTACAACTACACCGTTCATATTATAATATAATGTACCAGGAATGTGTGATGTTTTCATTTCAGACGGCCACAACAAATATAGCACCATTTGATTCATGCTGAGTCAAACATCATTCCCTTTAGCTACCTTTAACATTGCAACCTGTGCTATAACAGAGTATTAAATACATCCTTCAAACGTTTTATTCCATGATGCTTAATGGTGGAGGGATATATGTGTCACATCATTCTGCAGCCTATAGTCTCTGAAAGCCTCGTGAGAATAGTGTAGAGGAGAAAAATCAATAAGCGAGAGTAGGAGCAGTGGAAATAGATTCATTGCTGAAATGTTTTCTACAACTCCCAAATCCAGGTTTGCTCAGCCAAAGTAACACAGGACTAACCTTGAGAAAATAAACTATGGACATTCAAGTGCACAGTATTTATTTCAGCCTAAAAAAAAATGTAAGGGATGCAGCAACATAACTTTAAATCACTTTTTTTCCTTTAAAATCGACTTCTAAATTCCCCTTTACATCTACACCAATTTATCTGCTGGCTCCAGTACACTCTGTCTGGGGAGTCCACTTTCCTCCACACAGCATCAGTGTGAGACAGAAAACTGGCGCTTAGGGAGTTTCCTAATGAGCAAAGTCTTTTTTTCTCTCTCTCTCTTTCAGTCATTTCACACGCAGAAACACAGCCGTATTTCATCCATCCTAGCAACGCCTACTTCCGCTTGTGAAAAAACTCATAAGTTCTTGGTGAGACAATTAAAAAATGTGATTGCTGTCGCTCATTTATTCGCTCCCTCAAGCAGTTGTCATTCTCATAAAGGGGGAGCAATCAGCGTAAGGACTGCACTCCTGTTGAGCATCTACTGGAGAGCATCACCTCTAGAGATTTTACACCAACTGTGTTCATTATTTAAAAAAACAAGAGGAAAATGGAGGGGGAGGGAGAAAACATAGAAGAAGAAGGACAGAAATGTGTTTGTTGAGAGAAGGTACATAAATGCCTTACAGTATCTATGTGGTTCTCTTATTAAAAGTTGAAAGTAATGACTTCCAGCAAAGCATGTTTGTACTTGCACTGCCCCATTTATCTCTCTACTCACATCCTGTGAGATGGTAAGTATTACTGTATACCATTTTCACACACGCACAATCTGTTTGACATGGGATTATGTACATGGGATCAACCCGTGTTTGACCCAATTATAACCAGACTGCTGTCATGGTTAATCTCCTCGTTGTCGGTATTCAGTCCACAGCTCTAATTCAATACATATCACTGCTCACCCACATAATTACAACAGAGATAATATACAGACAGGTTATATTGCTGGAATGAGTTGTTGAAGATTGAGAGGAAAATCCTACAATAATTACATAGTAATCCTACTGTGGCCCTATAGTAACTTTATATTAGGGATGCACCGAATCCAGATTTTTGGGTTTCGGCCGAATACCGAATCCACTGGTCAAGATTCTGCCAAATCCGAAACCAAATACCAAATCCTACTTCCATCCTCAGTCCATTAACACAGTAAACACATTAATGAAGTAAACAACATCCACAGCCTGTAAAATAGTTAAATGTAACAACTTAATATTGAATTCACACGCTCTTTTCACATCGTAGGACAGCACATCGCTATCGCCAGATGAGTGACAATTTTGTTTGGCAAATTTTTGCTAACCAGTGTATGATGAAGATGTTGTGAAATGTTTGTTTAAAGCAATTAAATAAGAAATTCATGTTGTTTAGTTTAAAACAGTCTCAAGGAAATGGTAAATTATAGTGTGATTAAAACTCACTATTTACATTATTTACAGTACTTGATTTACAGCTGATATGTGAAAAGGGACACAACCTTATTTGTTTAACAGTAATTTAGTTTTACTGTGAACCGTCACAGGAAGTGCTTTTATTTTGAAGTATACGCAAAATACACGGAAGTTATCTGTTGTGTACTCTTGCTAGCTTACTGAGATGCATAGATATATATACTGACTGAGATGAACGTGAGACGCTAGATGCAAAACATGTCCGTCAAGCTTAAGTTGTTCACTTTCTTGTTTGTAAAACTGCAACATATTACAGCAAATGTTCACAGTAAAAGACAAGTGTTTTTGGTCGTCATTCGAAGCCATTCCACTACAGAAGGCATGTTGGGTGGGTGAAATTAGAAAGCTAACGTTAGCTAACGAGCAGCAGCCGAGTAGGGTTCGGTTGAAAAAAATTCAAAAGTTCGGCAGAAACCGAACCCCGTCAAAAAGCCCACTATTCAGCCAAAACTGAACCCGAATCCTGGATTCTGTGCATCCCTACTTTATATTAAACCTGTAGTGATCATAGAGCGGCATGTTCACCATCTCACCCAAAGGCAAGCAGGGTCAACATGTTTCAGATAACAACAAACAAACCAATGGGTTTCTCCCACATCACTGTGTCAGTCTGGAAGGGATATAAACTGTAGACTTGGAGGCTATCAATATCTGCTGCAATTCACCAGAGTATTGATTACCAAGGTATAACATCTTTGCAAGAAGAGAATATTGATTGGCTCCCAGGTCAAATAGACAATTCCTGCCTAAATGCACTAAGGACCTTCTTGACACAAACATAAGACAATTTGACCTTTCACAGCAGGAAAACCACCAGGTGTAATTAGTAACATTAATGATAGTTCTGATTGATTTGGGTGTGGCAGCGAACCAGACAGAATACACACACACACGTTCAGAGGAAGAAGCCTACTGACTTTGATGATCCCCTTACTTACTACCCCTTACTTTTTCTCTAGTGCCATAACTAGGTCTTAATTTGCAGGTTAAAACTTTGGTTTATCAGCAAATACCTGCAAAAACGGCATTCCCTTAGCTGTACAATGTGAGTTAGCCAACGGTAGCACGATAACATCTGAAACTAAGATGTTTACCAACCATTCAGCCTCTTTTTTCTTATGCAACAGTTATTTTGTATGTATATATTTGTTTATGTGTTTATTTCATATGGATGTTTAATATGTTTGTTTGTTTATGTATGCTCCATTCACCAAGGCAAATTCCACATAAGTGTAACTTATTGTGGCAATAAACTCTTTTCTGATTCTGATTTAACATTAAACTTGCTAAAACTCATGTTAGCGTTTTCAATGTGAGCATGTGTTAGAACACTGTGAGTTCAGCTTCTAACATGCATGGCTGTAGACTAGTTATTAATTTCTCCTGTGTTCGACAGGTAAACATGTCTATTGTGAGAGAGGACTATCGGCCAGATAATCACAGTGAATCAGCACAAATACAAGGCCACATTTTCCTAAATAATTTTTTTTGTGCAATCCAGGGAATATCAATCACACTGGTGTTGGGCTGTTTTGATCAGACATCTCAAAATAGTGTACTTTCATAAATTATGTTTTTATTTATCTTTTTTCTTTTTTTGGCAATAGATTCTTTTAACTATAATAATACTTTTAAAAAAAAGTTTTAGTTATAGATTTTCCTGCCAAAATTTTAAACAGTAAACAGAAAAAGAGGCAAAATGTGGCAAGCCAGAACAAGATGAAGCCATAAGCCATTGTATTCATTCTGCCTTAGATTATATTTTATTGGAAAGAGCAAACAGAGTGCAGGTGCACCTAGTACAAAATTTAACAATCCAAACCTCCAACAGAGATGTGAGGAGCGGTAGATAAAAAAAAAAAGAGGTCATATTAAAAATAAAATTGGGAAAGGTTCCAATGAAGACGAATGTGGACCTAGTTTCATAAGCATCTGTTTGCTCTGTTGTTTCCAGTGTAGATTTACGTGCTTTGTTGCAGCCTACACTTAGCAAAACTACATTTAAAAAAGGCAGTGCTTAATATTTCATGTGAATAATCTGTGTTCACCCAAAGGGTAATTGCATTGTTACTCACCAGTGTCTCTCGCACAGAAAACCAATTCCAATCCTATCCCTCAATCACCTCATCAGTTTTAGCGCTCACTTCTCCTGGACATGAAGACATGAGCTGACTGCTTGGTGTGTTAATTACTATCAATTATCTAGCTCATCTCTTCATATCTGTCAGCTCAAGCTTTGTGAGGGTAATACTCTTTCAGATTCAGTGAGTGAGAGGAGGGATCCTTGTGTTTATTCACTGATTAAATTAGTAACCATGATTATTCACGTTGGTTTATATCCATAAAAAGTCTGAGTCAAGGAGAGAGACAGGGAGGAGCAGAGAGAATGACAGAAGGTGAGACCAAAAAATAGAAAGAAAATTAATCAATCCTAGGGCTGCACGATTAATCTAATCGCAATCGCGATGTCACTGTGCGATTGCATAACCAAAAAAATGTGTGCGATTTGAGTAAAGAAAAAGGTGTGCTGTGTGTGTGACACTGTGTGGACTCCTTCACTTCAGCGACAATATTATCACAAAATGAAGCCACTGTGTCTTAACCGTGGCTTGCGTTTACTGTTAACTCACTTTGCATTGTCTTTGCGGTCTCTTTTCCTCTCACTTTTCCCTTACACAGCCGCTACGCTAAGTCTGACACCGCTCACCGGTGACTCTCTCTTCTCTTGTGTCACCACTCAGGCACTGACGTCACTCGTCGCCTGCCGTTCTCGCTCTCACTAATGCCTGATTTATGGTTGTGTGTTGAATACGTTGAATCGGGCCTCTGAATTATGCTACCCCATGGATGTATTAAGCGCGCCGCTCGTAACAACGTCCACAAAAGATTAGCGATGGTCCGATACCATTTTTTGCTTCCCGATACCTGAACTTGCGTATACTGATCCGATACCAGTGTGTCAT